>NW_008340429.1:1202401-1232152 GCF_000622305.1 Nannospalax galili
CCAGCCAGGGCTCCATCTTTGGCTGGCTCGGCTGTGCTCGCTTCCCACACTGTAGTGGCAATTGCAACTGAACATACATACTCCTTACAGACTTGTTTTTAATTAACACTCAATTAACAATCCACAAGTATGTGCTTAGGTTTTTTACAGCCATAATCATACCCATTAGCTCGGTCACATTCTTTTTGCATATGATTACCTAGTTTCATACTTTGTGGAAGGCACAGCATTTTAATTTGACTTTCCTTCTTCAATGGAGAATCTAAAAGTTAAATTGAAGGTTAAATTGAAGATATTTGAGATTCTCATTGCCTTTTTAAAAAATTAAGCCTGCTGATAACTAAAGGTAATGAAAAAAACTAAAAAATATGGATTGGGGAAACAGATAAATGTGTACATGCTCCCAAGAACAGAAGCAACACGTGTGGCAAGGGCATTCCCTATTTAATGTAGAAGGAAGAAAATCCACCCAAAACTCTGGATATGCTGGAATTGAGACTCAAACTAAGATTGAGGAAAGAAACAATTCTGTATATCAGAATGTAAACCAAAAAGAAAAAGATAATAAAATTCTTCTAAACAAATGATTAGGGGAGGTACGGAGGAGCACATTTAATTCAAGAAAGACAGTGATATATTTGGTTAGATCTTTTGACTCATTACTCTACCAAACTTGTAGCCTAAGGTGAAAGAGTGTTCTATAATGTCTCAAAATACACCTGAGAGATGACTTTTTGTGTCAGTCAACATTTGGTTAACTGTAGATCTGTGAAAGGTAAGTACACTCCTTCAGGTTATAGCTGCTATTAAATCATTGAAATTATTGTTCTACATTTTTGTCCATGACAGTAATAATTAGTATGCATATCTTTCAATTTTATTATTTGGGAAAATACAATCTTCAAAAGCACTCTTTTGACACCCCAAATATTATAATCAAATATTTAAAACATAAATTATTCTGAAAGCAGTACAGAACTTCTACATGACTGAATACAGCAACAGTTGCATTCTGGTGCCTGAACATGGATGGAGGGTTTTGACTTTCTATCTGAGTAGGGCTAGAACTGAGGACAGAAGTTTTCACTCATCTTCAGTACCTCAATTTCATAGATAATTATTCTTTAAAGTAGTGATAATTATTTCCTAAGAATAGAGAATTTAAATAGCAGTGGGCCATGGTGGAGCAGGCCTGTGGACCTTCATTTTGTGTTCTTTTATGCCTTATAGATTTGAAGGAAACAATGTTATCTATTCAAAATGAAAACAGCTTGGGGTATATAAAATAAATAACAGTTATAATTTAAAAATTCTATGGCTAAAAAGGAATCAATGGGGAATAAAATTCAAATATTTTGGCTATCTATCACCTTGCGCTTTTTAAAAAATAAAAATTCCCCAAAGTTAGAAACGTCAGTCTGCAATTCCACACAGAGCCTCTGGGCGCCGCTGTCGGCCAGTGCAGAGCCAGCGCCTATACTCTGGATCCCTGTAGCCTGGAATTTCATGCGCAGAAACCAATACACACCAAAGGAAACTCTTAACTCTCTGAGACCGAGACACGGATTCCCGGCCCCAAAACTGGGGTCCGCCTGCCCAGGATCGAATGCACTTCCACCGCAGTAGACTGCACTTTGTCTAAGTGTGAAGGTGCGGAGGCCTAGAGAGAGCCGGAGCCAGCTATGGGAGGGAGCTGCGCGCAGAGGCACCGCCCCGGCCGCCGGCAGGTACTGTTTCCCTTCCTGCTGCCATTATTCTGCCCCCCGCTCTGCGAGCTGATCCGCTACTCCATTCACGAAGAATTGGACAGGGGTTCGGTGGTGGGGAACCTCGCCAAGGATCTAGGGCTCAGTATCCTGGATGTGTCGGCTCGCAAGCTGCGAGTTAGCGGGGAGAAGCTGCACTTCAGCGTAGACGCGGAGAGCGGGAACTTGCTGGTGAAGGACAGGATAAACCGGGAGCAGGTGTGCAAAGAGAGAAAGAGGTGTGAGCTGCAGTTGGAAGCTGTGGTGGAAAATCCTTTAAACATTTTCCATGTTATTGTGATGATGGAGGATATCAATGATCATGCTCCCGAGTTCCCAAAAAATGAAATAAACTTAGACATAAGTGAGTCTGTCAGCCCGGGGATGAGAACAGTTCTTGAATCTGCAAAAGATCCTGATATTGGTGTGAATTCACTGAGCAAATACCAACTAAGTCCTAACGACTATTATTCTTTGGTAGTGAAAGACAATCCTGATGGTAGCAAATATCCAGAATTAGTATTGCAAAACGACCTGGACCGAGAAACACAGAGCATTCATCACCTGGTGCTGACAGCATTAGACGGTGGGGACCCGCCCCTAAGCGGTACCACTCAGATCCGAATCCGAGTGGTGGATGCTAATGATAATCCCCCGGTGTTCAGCCAGGAGGTATACAGAGTCCACCTTCAGGAAGATGTGCCTCCGGGTACCTCGATCCTACGGGTAAAGGCCACAGATGAGGACCAGGGCATCAATGCAGAATTCACCTACTCCTTCCTAGGTGTAGCTAATGAAGCCCTGCACGTGTTCTCTCTGGATTCCATAACGGGGAAGATTGTAACTTCTCAGCCCTTGGATTTTGAACAAGCAGAAAGATATTCGATAGATGTAGAAGTGAAGGACCGAGGATCTCTTTCCTCACAGTGTAAAGTAATAATAGAAGTTCTAGATGAAAACGACAACAACCCAGAAATAATCATAACTTCTCTATCTGATCAGATTTTGGAGGATTCCCTTTCTGGAATGGTTGTGGCCCTCTTCAAAATTCGAGACCGAGATTCTGGGGAAAACGCAGAAGTCTCGTGTAGTTTGAGTGGAGATAGTCCATTTAAGATTCATTCTTCTTCCAATAATTACTACAAGTTAGTAACAGACAGGACCCTGGATCGTGAACAGACCCCAGAGTACAATGTCACTATCACAGCCGCCGACGGAGGCAAGCCACCCCTCTCTTCCAGCACCACCATCACTCTGCACATCACTGACATCAACGATAACGCACCCATTTTCCAAGAGCCCGCCTACCTGGTGCAGGTACCAGAATACAACCAGCCTGGTACCTAGATCACCCAGGTCACAGCGTGGGATCCAGATATGGGACCCAACGGCCGGGTCTCCTACCCCATCATTGCCAGCGACCTGGAGCCAAGGGCGCTGTCGTCCGGTGGAAAATCCTTTAAACATTTTCCATGTTATTGTGATGATGGAGGATATCAATGATCATGCTCCCGAGTTCCCAAAAAATGAAATAAACTTAGACATAAGTGAGTCTGTCAGCCCGGGGATGAGAACAGTTCTTGAATCTGCAAAAGATCCTGATATTGGTGTGAATTCACTGAGCAAATACCAACTAAGTCCTAACGACTATTATTCTTTGGTAGTGAAAGACAATCCTGATGGTAGCAAATATCCAGAATTAGTATTGCAAAACGACCTGGACCGAGAAACACAGAGCATTCATCACCTGGTGCTGACAGCATTAGACGGTGGGGACCCGCCCCTAAGCGGTACCACTCAGATCCGAATCCGAGTGGTGGATGCTAATGATAATCCCCCGGTGTTCAGCCAGGAGGTATACAGAGTCCACCTTCAGGAAGATGTGCCTCCGGGTACCTCGATCCTACGGGTAAAGGCCACAGATGAGGACCAGGGCATCAATGCAGAATTCACCTACTCCTTCCTAGGTGTAGCTAATGAAGCCCTGCACGTGTTCTCTCTGGATTCCATAACGGGGAAGATTGTAACTTCTCAGCCCTTGGATTTTGAACAAGCAGAAAGATATTCGATAGATGTAGAAGTGAAGGACCGAGGATCTCTTTCCTCACAGTGTAAAGTAATAATAGAAGTTCTAGATGAAAACGACAACAACCCAGAAATAATCATAACTTCTCTATCTGATCAGATTTTGGAGGATTCCCTTTCTGGAATGGTTGTGGCCCTCTTCAAAATTCGAGACCGAGATTCTGGGGAAAACGCAGAAGTCTCGTGTAGTTTGAGTGGAGATAGTCCATTTAAGATTCATTCTTCTTCCAATAATTACTACAAGTTAGTAACAGACAGGACCCTGGATCGTGAACAGACCCCAGAGTACAATGTCACTATCACAGCCGCCGACGGAGGCAAGCCACCCCTCTCTTCCAGCACCACCATCACTCTGCACATCACTGACATCAACGATAACGCACCCATTTTCCAAGAGCCCGCCTACCTGGTGCAGGTACCAGAATACAACCAGCCTGGTACCTAGATCACCCAGGTCACAGCGTGGGATCCAGATATGGGACCCAACGGCCGGGTCTCCTACCCCATCATTGCCAGCGACCTGGAGCCAAGGGCGCTGTCGTCCTACGTGTCTGTGAACCAGGACAGCGGAGTGGTGTTCGCGCAGCGCGCCTTCGACCACGAGCAGCTGCGCTCCTTCCAGCTGACACTGCAGGCGCGCGACCAGGGCTCGCCAGCGCTCAGCGCCAACGTGAGCATACACGTGCTGGTGGGCGACCTCAACGACAACGCGCCGCGCGTGCTCTACCCGGCGCTCGAGCCCGACGGCTCCGCGCTCTTCGACATGGTGCCGCGCGCCGCCGAGCCTGGATACCTGGTCACCAAGGTGGTGGCGGTGGACGCCGACTCGGGACACAACGCCTGGCTGTCGTACCACGTGCTGCAGGCCAGCGACCCCGGGCTCTTCAGCCTGGGGCTGCGCACGGGCGAAGTGCGCACAGCGCGCGCCCTGGGCGACAAGGACGCGGCCCGCCAGCGCCTTCTGGTAGCTGTGCGCGATGGTGGACAGCCGCCCCTCTCGGCCACCGCCACGCTGCACCTGATCTTCGCTGACAGCCTGCAGGAGGTCCTCCCAGCCCTCAGCGATGACCCTTTGCCCTCTGACCCCCAGGCCGAGCTGCAGTTCTACCTGGTGGTGGCCTTGGCCCTGATATCTGTCCTCTTCCTCCTTGAGGTGATTTTGGCTGTTGCCCTGCACCTGCGACGCTCCTCCAGCCCAGGTGCCTGGAGCTGCTTTCAGCCTGCTCTTACCTCCAAGTCTCAACCTGCAGTTCCTCTTAACTCCAGCGAGGGCACGTTACCCTATGCCTATAATTTGTGCATTGCAGGAGATCAAGCTAATCCAGAATTGAATTTTCTCACATCTGTTGGTGATTGTTTAGCCACACAAGATATTCTCAACAAAGATAGCTCTTCAGCACTATTGGCTAGCATTTTAACTCCTAGTGTTGAAGCAGACAAGAAGACATTTAATCAGGTATTTAATATTATGCATTTTATATTCCAGTATGCCAGTGTATTCCAGTATAGTACTATTATTTCAAGATTTTAGACAATCTTTTTGTAAAGTTCATAAGACAAAGCTAAGTCAAACCTATGGGTATCACTCTTAAAACAAAAGTTTTGGTTCAAGGCCAGCCTGGTCTACATAGTGAGTTCCAGGACAGCTGGGGCTACAGGGAGACCCTGTCTCAAAAAGACCAAAAAAAGAAAAAAAAGAAGTTTTGGAGGTATAGGGTGTGGCTCCGTGGTAAAGCACTTAAGCACTTGCCTTATATGCAACAGGCCCTGAATTCTATCCCAGCACCACACAACAAAAGGCTTGCAGTGTTTAGACCTTCTTACTACTCAAAGCCGATATATAGATATAGATATAGATATAGATAGATATTTGAAACAGTGTCTCACTGTGAAGCCCTAGTTTTACCCTGGAACTCACTATGTAGACCAAGTTGGCCTTAAATTCACAGAGATCCAACTGCCTCTGCCTCCCCAGTGCTGGTATTGAAGGTGTACACCACCATAACCAGCCTAAGGTAAAATTTTTGAGGGCTGAGAGTATCTCTCAGTGGTAGACTGCAGTACAGTACTTAGCATGCTCTAGGTCCTGTGTTCCTTCATGTTCTCATTTCTCTCTCTCTCTCTCTCTCTCTCTCTCTCTCTCTCTCTCTCCTCTCTGAAGTACATGAACTCTCAGGTGAAATTTTCATTAAAATTCCCTTTAGTTAAGAATATGAAATACAGTTATATTTTATTTTTGTATTTTAAATGAGAACCCTAATGCTATTCAATATTTATGAAACATTTCATCTTTATTGTGCTTGTTAAACGTTGGTAAGGATTATAGTCATGCATCCTACCTGACAGTTTTGTCCAGACCATGCGATTTTCACATCCACAAGCTCCAGGTCTCTTCAGTCAGTAAACTCAATTGGAATCAAAATTAATTTGCACATTTTCTGTTCTAGTGGTGTTTCCCCCCTGTCCCCAGTGGTGTTTTGAAGCTCTTTTATAAATTAAGCAAGCCCATTTAATAATTAGCCATACTCTCGAGCCGGGAGTATGAAATGTTTTAGAGTTGCAATAATAAGATTGGGCTCTAGGCGCCGCTGTTGACCAATCAGGGAGTGGGAGGAAGCGCGCTGTTGAGTTCCTCTCCCCAACATCTACTACACAAAGCGGAGAGATGGATACTCACACATCCTAATTCTGGAAATAAAAGCATTTCATTCGCTTTCTAATATATTTTGGATGCGGACAGCCTGGAACCTCGGAGAAAAATAAGCTGATTCCGAAAAAACTAAACAGGCCAAGACCCCAGGAGGTAACGGCTCACACTCTACCATGGCGAATCCGCCCCGGCGTCTGGACCGCAGCGGGCTGGTCCTGCTGTGCATTTTCTTGAGGACCTTGCGGACGTTTGGGACCGGGCAGATTCGATATTCTGTGCCAGAAGAGACCGACAAAGGCTTCTTGGTTGGTAACATCTCCAAAGACCTGGGGCTTGAGTCCCGGGAGCTCGCGGAACGCAGAGTCCGCATTGTTTCCAGAGGAAAGACGCAGCTTTTCGCTCTGAATCCGCGAGGCGGCAGCTTGGTCACCGCGGGTAGGATAGACAGGGAGGAGCTCTGTGAGACAGTGTCCTCCTGCTTTTTAAATATGGAGATCCTTGAGGAGGACACCTTGAAGATTTACGGAGTAGAGGTGGAAATCACGGATATTAATGACAACGCACCTAGCTTCCGGGAAGAGGAGGTAGAGATAAAAGTCAGTGAGCATGCCAGTCCTGGATCACGGTTTCCTCTTCCTAACGCTAGGGATCCAGATGTGGGGGTGAACTCCCTCCAAAGCTACCAACTCAGCCCTAGTAGTTACTTTTCCTTGCAAGTGAGAGGTGGAACTGATGGAGCCAAGAATCCGGAGTTAGTGCTGGATGGAGGCCTGGACCGGGAGAAAGAGGCAGCTCACCTCCTCCTCCTCACAGCCTCAGATGGAGGAGATCCCATCCGCAAGGGCACTGTTCCAATTCGAGTGGTGGTCCTCGACGTAAATGACCACATCCCAAAGTTTACACAGTCTGTGTATAGAGTGACTGTTCCCGAAAACCTCAGCTCTGGGACTCGAGTGCTTGTGGTAAACGCCACGGATCTGGATGAGGGGATCAACGGGGAAGTGATGTACTCATTTCGGAATGTGGAAAGCAAAGCTTCTGAAATATTTTGGTTGAATTCACAAACTGGAGAAGTTCTAGTAGGAAAGTCTCTAGATTTTGAAAAATTTAAATTCTATGAGATGGAAATTCAAGGCCAAGATGGTGGAGGTCTTTTGAGCACTACTAAGCTGTTGATTACAGTTATGGATGTGAATGATAATGCTCCAGAAATAGCTATCACCTCTTCGGTTAATTCAGTGCTGGAAAATTCTCCTTCAGGTACAGTAGTTGCCCTTTTAAATGTTCAAGATCAAGATTCTGGAGAAAATGGTCAGGTCTCCAGTTTCATTCCTAACCATCTTCCTTTCAAGTTAGAAAAGACTTATGGAAATTATTATAAGTTGATAACAAGCCAGGAGCTAGACCGAGAGCAAGTTGAGAGTTACAATATCACATTGACAGCCACAGATCAGGGAAGTCCACCCTTGTCTACAGAAATTCACCTCTTCCTGAAAGTGGAGGATGCCAACGATAACCCTCCGGTTTTCACTTGTTCCTCTTACTCTACCTACATTCCTGAAAATAACCCCAGAGGATCTTCCATCTTCTCAGTGAGCGCTCTGGACAGGGATAGCAGAGAAAATGCCCAGGTCTCTTACTCTCTAACAGACGCCACCATCCAGGGAGCTCCTCTATCCTCTTACGTATCTATCAACTCAGACACGGGTGTACTGTATGCACTGCAGTCCTTCGACTATGAGCAGTTCCAGACTCTACAGCTAGGAGTGACAGCACGTGACAACGGAGATCCGCCACTCAGTAGCAATATTTCACTGATGCTGTTCCTACTGGACCAGAACGACAACACCCCGGAGATTCTGTACCCCGCCCTCCCCACGGATGGCTCCACTGGTGTGGAACTGGCACCCCGCTCTGCAGAACCTGATTATTTAGTAACCAAGGTAGTGGCGGTGGACAGGGACTCAGGACAGAACGCCTGGCTGTCATACCGTCTGCTCAAAGCCAGCGAGCCCGGACTCTTCTCGGTGGGGCTGCACACTGGGGAGGTGCGCACTGTCCGTGCCGTGCTGGACAAGGATGCGCTCAAGCAGAGCCTCGTGGTGACTGTCCAGGATCACGGTCAACCGCCTCTCTCAGCCACCGTCACGTTCACGGTGGTGGTGGCTGACAGCATCCCAGAAGTCCTGGCGGACTTGATTAGTCTGGAGTCTCCCGCCAATCCAGATGAGTCTGGGCTCACGCTCTACCTAGTTGTGGCCATCACAGCAGTCTCCTGTGTCTTCCTCATCTTCGTCGTGGTACTGATGGTGGTCAGACTTCGGCGCTGGCACTCCTCGCATCTGCTCCAGGCTGCCAGCGGATTGGCTGCTACGCCGCCTTCGCACTTTGTGGGCGTGGATGGGGTGCGTGCTTTTCTACAGACCTATTCCCAGGAAGTGTCGCTCACTGCGAACTCCGGGAAGAGTCATCTGATCTTCCCGCAGCCCAACTATGCAGATACACTGATCAGCCAGGAGAGCTGTGGGAAAAGCGAGCCTCTCCTGATAGCTGAAGACTCAACTACCATTTTAGACAAATGTGACCCGACAAATATTCAGGTGAGATATATTTCTCTGCTTCTCAATTCTCTGTTTTTGCTGTTTTGGCACAAGTCTTAGGGGATTTTTGCTGAGGTGGTTATGAAAATTTGGCTTCAGGCGGGCATAATTAATCGATAGGTACTTAGAGCAATGCGTGCTTTGTATTTATCCTTTCATCTGATTACCATCATTTTTTCAAAAGGGCTTTGGGAAAGTCATTTTCTTTTGGTTCTTGCATGTTTTCTTTTTATTTTAAAAGGTTATATCAAATGTCTTGGCTTGCTTTGTAGTGAATTGAACTTAATATTTTTCCATCATCATGGTCAGTGGCTATCAATATAAACTAATTACAATTCAGTTTAATGATTCGCAAACAGTTTATTTCACTTTCACAATTTCTGCTGATGTATGGTTATAGTCTATGATTATTTGCTTCTAATGTTCTAATTTAACCCGATCCAGTACGGTGTTCTCCATAGCTTTCATTTATCTACACACATTTATACATGTGATGAGTTTTTTTTCTGACCATGCAATAGTTCCATTTTGCTTTTTGGTGACTGATAATATATTCAGAGTCTGTTGACTAATTCAGTTTTGTCTTGTTGCTTCATCATTCACAAGGTTTTGGTACAGGATGTGGTTGGGAGAAGAAATGAGTGTAGGGCTTGTTTTCTTACAGTGCTCACATCTGTTACCACTGTGGCTTCAGTTATTTCTTCAGAACAACCTAGTGACTTGCTGAGTTGGTTTTGCTTCCTCTTATTCTTTCACTTTCATGTCTTGTAGAATGCTTTTTAATATGCCAAATTCACATACATACAGAGCTGATTTTTTTCTCCTGCATCTCATAGTTAGTTTCAAATCTCTCAAAGATACACTTTTCACATTTGTTCATATAGAATAGCTCATGAAAATTAGAGATGGAGTATTTAGGCTTTATAAGAGACTGATTTAGGGGTTCGGATCAATGATAGAGTATATGCTTAGCATGTTCAAGACTCTTTGTGTTCTGCCTAACATCCCTCTGGAAAAAAAGGTTGACTTAGCTTGTATTCCTCTATGCACTTTCATTTTTAGTCACCCCAAGGGTCTCTGATTCCTTCTTTTTTCCTTCACAAGCTCATTTTGTACTACATTTAAGTATATTACATTATTATAATAAGAAACAGCTTGCTACTAAAGCCTCAGTACTTATCTAATGATATGCATATTATCTGAGCATGGAGTAGCAAAGCCAAGCAAGAGACTTATCTGGGGGAATCTGATCACAGGAAACACCTCTGAATTCTATGTCACTTCTATATGTTTGGTCCAAATTACTTTCACACTAATATTTGTTTTCAAATTTATGTATCTTATTTAGGAGCTGAGCTTAATGTAATTAATTATGAAATTGAATATCTAGTGACTGGGCAATCTTTTTTCAACTGCAGGAAAAGAAATTCTTCCCAACAGATGCCTGAAATTTGTCTTGAACTCAAGAAAAATATTGGAGTGTTTTGAGTATCTGGGGGGTAGAACTTATGCTTGTGGAATTCCAAACTCTGAAAAAGGATTTAAGGCATTACACTTGAACTGGAACTAGGTTAATCAAAAGGATATTGGATTGGTAGAGAGAGGTAGCCACATATTTTTTAAGCATAGTTGAAACTAGTTCGGGGGCTGGTTAACCAAGATCAAGAAGAAGAAGGAGGAGGAGGAGGAGGAGGAGGAGGAGGAGGAGGGGAGGAGGAGAGGAGGAAGAGGAGGAAGAAGAAGAAGAAACAATATTGGCTCTGAAACTTGATATTAAGTTTTTTCGACTTGCAAGTACCCGTAAGTTCTGTTATGATACAACATATAGTCTATTTAAATAAAAGGATAAAAAGAGAAGATGCCTTCACATTTCATGCCATTAATAAGGCAATCTGCCAGACTATACCTTTATATTTATGATAAAAGATTGAATGAACATTTAATAATCCTTTTTAACACATCTATATTATAACTAGGAAAATTTTCTAACTTAAAAAATTTTTATTATTTTTATTTTATGTGTATGCATGTATTGCCTGCATGTAGGTAAGTGCACCTGTGTCATGCAATGCCCGCAGAGGACAGAAGAAGCTGCCAGATTCCCTGAAACTGGAGTTACCAACAGTTGTTAGCTGCCATGTGGGTGCTGGGATTCAAACCCAGGTCTTCTGAAATAACAACCAGTGTTCTTAACTGCTGAACCATCTCTCCAGCCCCCATAACTAGGAAAAATTTGTGGCATCCGCCATCTTTATTCTGAGTATGCCCTGAGCAGTTTTGAGTGTTCCTCCTGTGGCAAAAGGAGTAGGAAAATTATGCATATATCAGACTGAAGTTAATATTGAGCATCATTTCAGGGATGTCAAAATTTTCCCATATCATTTGGTGGTGCTGTTTTTTCATGTGGTCTTTTCTTGAGAGAAAACTTGGCTGGTTCTTCCAATGTGTGCATTTCCTCTGATTAGAAAAATACAGACCTTTTCATTTCTCATTAATGGGTTAATAATTATACTATAGAACCTCACCTCTAAAGAACCTTCTTCAATAGAAAATTCTAGAAAAATAGGCAGAGCTCAAACTCATAAACTCCTTTCTTCTTTGTGCATCAATCCAACATATCTCAATATACCTATTCCCATTGAGCCTGTAAAGGCTCTGACTGCAATTTTGTAAACAGA
This sequence comes from Nannospalax galili, assembly GCF_000622305.1. Lineage (NCBI taxonomy): Eukaryota > Metazoa > Chordata > Mammalia > Rodentia > Spalacidae > Nannospalax > Nannospalax galili. Next base: position 1,214,160 of record NW_008340429.1, read on the forward strand.
CTCCAGGTGCCGCTGTTGGCCAATTCGCTGCAAGCTTTGGATCCCGGGATCCAGCCTAGTGATTTTGTGTGCGCACACTGAAGGCTGAAAGGAGTGGCGGGACTTGAATTTTCTGCTTGACAAATCTGATTAGAAATTGTGATACCCTCAAGCTTGGAGTACTGGGTTTTCTTGGTGGTGAAAGTAAACATTCTTAAAGTAATTTGTGAAGCTTTTCTTAACACTGGATGCTGCACTGAACAGCGAAATAAGGATGGAACACCAGGCGAAGCAAAGGAGCAGGAGCCCTTGGCGGCAAGTACCCTTTCTCTTCCTGCTGCCTTTGTTCTGCACTTGTCTCTCTGAGCAGGTCCGATATTCTATTCCGGAAGAAATGGCTGTGGGCTCGGTAGTAGGAAACCTCGCTGAGGACCTGGGGCTGCATGTTCAAGATTTACTGACTCGAAACCTCAGAGTTAGTGCAGAGAAACAGTATCTTACTGTGGACACTGAAAACGGAAACATAGTTGTGAATGACAGATTAGATCGAGAGCTGCTTTGCCCTCAAGACCCTCTGTGTGTCCTGCCCTTGGAGATTGTGGCAGAAAATCCTCTAAACGTTTTTCACATAAGTGTGGTGATAGAAGATATAAATGATAATCCACCTCATTTCCTCCAAAATAATATTGTTTTACAAATCAATGAATTTGCAATTCCAGGCACTAAGTTTGGCCTGGAATCTGCTGTAGATGCAGATGTAGGACCTCACTCTCTCCAGAGTTACCAGCTCAGCTCTAATGAGCATTTCTCTCTGATGGTCAAGGACAAGACTGAAGGCAAGACTGCCCCAGAATTAGTGTTAGAGAAGGCTCTGGACAGGGAACAGCAGAGCTCCCATTTCCTGATCTTGACAGCATTAGATGGGGGAGATCCGGTTCTAACTGGCACTGCTCAGATTCAAATTGAAGTCACTGATGCCAATGACAACCCTCCAGTGTTCAGCCAGGAATCATACAAAGTCAGCCTTAGAGAGAATGTGCCCTCAGGAACTTCTGTGGTCAAGGTGATGGCCACTGACCAGGATGAAGGTATCAATGCAGAAATCACCTACTCCTTCAAGTTACTAGGAGAGGATATTGGAAATAAGTTTATCCTAGATCATCAAACTGGAGAAATTAAATTGAAAGAACCTGTAGACTTTGAAATCAGGAGGAGTTATACCATGAACATAGAAGCCAAGGATGGCGGAGGCATGGCTACTGAATGTAAGGTTATACTAGAAATTATAGATGAGAACGACAATGTCCCAGAAGTGGTTTTTACTTCAGTGTCCAATTCCATAACCGAGGATGCAGAACCTGGGACAGTGATGGCTCTGTTCAAAACATATGACAAAGATTCAGAAGAAAACGGAAGAGTGACAAGCTTCATAAAAGAAAAGGTTCCTTTTAGAATTGAATCTTCAGCCAGTAATTACTACAAGCTTGTAACAAATGGCATCCTGGACCGGGAACAGACTCCGGAATACAAAGTCACCCTCGTCGCCACTGATCAAGGCAAGCCGGCCCTCTCCTCCAGCACTAGTATCACCCTACACATCGGGGATGTAAACGACAACGCCCCGGTTTTCCATCAGGCCTCCTACTTTGTCCACGTGGCTGAGAACAACCCGCCTGGAGCCTCCATCGCTCAAGTCAGCGCCTCTGACCCGGATTTGGGACCCAACGGCCGGGTCTCCTACTCCATCATTGCCAGCGACCTGGAGCCAAGGGCGCTGTCGTCCTACGTGTCTGTGAACCAGAACAGCGGAGTGGTGTTCGCGCAGCGCGCCTTCGACCACGAGCAGCTGCGCTCCTTCCAGCTGACACTGCAGGCGCGCGACCAGGGCTCGCCAGCGCTCAGCGCCAACGTGAGCATGCGCGTGCTGGTGGGCGACCTCAACGACAACGCGCCGCGCGTGCTCTACCCCGCGCTCGAGCCCGACGGCTCCGCGCTCTTCGACATGGTGCCGCGCGCCGCCGAGCCTGGATACCTGGTCACCAAGGTGGTGGCGGTGGACGCCGACTCGGGACACAACGCCTGGCTGTCGTACCACGTGCTGCAGGCCAGCGACCCCGGGCTCTTCAGCCTGGGGCTGCGCACGGGCGAAGTGCGCACAGCGCGCGCCCTGGGCGACAAGGACGCGGCCCGCCAGCGCCTTCTGGTAGCTGTGCGCGATGGTGGACAGCCGCCCCTCTCGGCCACCGCCACGCTGCACCTGATCTTCGCTGACAGCCTGCAGGAGGTCCTCCCAGCCCTCAGCGATGACCCTTTGCCCTCTGACCCCCAGGCCGAGCTGCAGTTCTACCTGGTGGTGGCCTTGGCCCTGATCTCGGCGCTCTTTCTTTTCGCTGTGATTCTCGCCATTGCCCTACGTCTGCGACACTCCACCAGTCCCACCATCTGGGGCTGCTTTCAGCCTGGACTCTGTTCTGAGTCTAGACCTGTGGTTCCTCCCAACTACAGCGAGGGAACATTGCCATACTCCTACAATCTGTATGTTGCCTCCAATTGCAGAAAAACAAAGTCTCATTTTCTTACCTTGAAGCCAGAAATGGTTCCTCCACAACTTTCTACAGAAACTTCTTTGGCAGTAAGTGTCACTGAAGAGAATAACAAGATAACCTCTGATTCTGTTGCTTCTACCCACGTGAGTTTGAACGAGTCTTTTGCAAGTTGTTTTCAAATCTTAAAGCACATTATAGATACAATTATAGATGCAGTTGGTTCTTTCATTTGCGCACTCACTTCTTTCCTGTTTTTTCTCTTTGTAACTTCACTTTAGGCTTCAAGTATTTTGAAATAATTTATCCATGCACACCCAAAAGCAAAACAAAGTATTGAGGTGTAGTATGACACTGCTATTCAAATTTCTTTTATTTTTATTACATTCTCGTGTGTGTGTGTGTGTGTGTGTGTGTGTGTGTGTGTGCACTTGCATCATGTGGAGGTCCGAAGACAACTTTCAGGAGTCAGTCCTTTGCTTGTGCTACGTTGATCCCAAGGTGAATTCAGGTTCCATCAGGCTTGGCAGCGAGCACTGTGTGCATGTGCGTGTTTCTTGAGACTGGGTCCCCCTGTAGCCACAGCTGGCCTGGAACTTACTGTGTAGACTGGGCTGACCTTGACCTCACAGAAATCTGCCTGCTTTTGCTTCCCAAGTACTGGAATTAAAGGTGTGTGCCACCACACCCAGCCATTCAAATATTTTTTTATTGAACTATAATTTTGTCTTTCCATAGGTGTTTATTGGGAAAGCAATATCTTGGGCTCCTGAGGCTTTTTCTCTATTAATTATAAATTGAGAGGAACTATGTTAGACACTATTTTTTTTTTTTTAGTCTTTTTTGAGACAGGGTCTCCCTGTAGCCCCAGCTGACCTGGAACTCACTATGTAGACCAGGCTGGCCTCGAACTCACAGCGATCTGCCTGCCTCTGCCTCCTGAGTGCTGGGATTAAAGGTATACACTACCACGCCCAGCCTAAACAATATTTTTGAAAACAGTGATGTGGTGATAATTTGATAATAGTATCCAGACATATTTACTAGGGATTCTTTTCATCTCAGTCAGTTTCATGTCTGATCTTTCCTCACAGCTACCTACAAGTTTCCTCCCAATTTTATTTTATGGCCACTGGGGCTTGTATGTAGCTCAGTTATAGAATTTGTACTTGGCCATTGGAGATGGCTAAGGTTCAGTCTCCAGCAACTATCATCATAAAGTGCTTGTCCTCGGAATATAATTTCTATACACATCAAATATATGTAGCCAACTACTTTTTAGATGCTTTCCTATATTCTGATGTGTTTCTGAATGTATTGCCAATAATTATCAGTAATTAGACCTAGGCCAGTTACCCAGGAAAAGCTGTTTATAATATTGTTTGGGTTGCTAATTTTCTTTTACTGCCTTTTTCAATTCTAAATACCCTTTTGAATTACAATGCATTTTAAAATTGTAGCGCACTATCATTATTTCCAGTTAATGCAAAATGTAATGCTTCCATTTAGTCTAACTGCCACATGCCAATCTGATAATGTGTACAATAACAGTTCTCAGTTTTGACTTCTATATTGTCATGAAATTTTGTTTTTCAGTTATTAAATGCCAACTTGTTGAAGCATTTCTTCAGTTTAGGCAAACTCAATAAATCTATTTTTTTTGCCCTAAATTATATATAGATCCAAGTATTTAAGTTATTTTGTTTAGAGTTTTGCAATATAGGAAACTCCTTGGGAATTGTAACTTATAACAGGTGTGTTGGCAGGGGAATGATCTCAAATAGGTACTCTTTAAAAAGGGTTAAAATTATTGCTTGTAGAAAAAAGAGTAAAAATTCATTGGAAAATTGGAAAACACAAAAACAGCTACCAAGAATCTCAAGGAAGCGGGTCTGTATAAAAAATATTAGGGAACTAAAAAGAACCTATGAAGTTTCTACTGTGGTTAGTTTAGTCGGTTCGATTTTCATCTCCGTTTGAACAGTAGGTGAAGCTAAAGTACAAACCCAAAAATCCTTTCCCACAGTTCAAGATTGTGCAGTAATTGGTTCAGACTCTGAGCGCCGCTGTTCACCAATCAGGGAGGAAAAGCCAGAAAGATCCTTACATGCGCCTAAAGTACAAAGCACAGATAGATTGAAACAAGCCATCTCTTGGAAGAACCTGAACAGAAGAGCTCGCCCCACCCGCCACCAGTCGGAATCCAGGGATTGAAAGCTGGTTCTGGCTTGAGTGGTCAAGGCAGAATTGAAAATAACCCTCCAGGGAAGAGACGATGATCCCTTCGCCACCGCACTGGGACTGCAAAGGGCTGTTATGTCTGGGAGTCCTCCTCAAGATTCTGTGGGAAGCCGGATCCACCCAGATACACTATTCGGTTTCCGAGGAGCTGGAGAAGGGCTCTAGGGTGGGGAACATCTCCAAGGACCTGGGGCTGCAGCCCCGGGAGCTGGCAGAGGGCAGAGTCCGCATTGTCTCCAGAGGTAGGGCTCAACTTTTCTCTCTGAATCCGAGAAGCGGCAGCTTGGTCACCACAGGCAGGATAGACAGGGAGGAGCTCTGTGTGGGGTTCATCAAGTGTCAGTTAAATCTAGAGATTCTGATGGAAGATAAGGGGAAAATATACGGGGTGGAAGTAGAAGTGAGGGACATCAATGACAATGCTCCCTTCTTCCGCGAAAGTGAATTAGAAATAAAAGTGAGTGAGCACGCAGCCACTGGGATGCGCTTCCCGCTTCCCCATGCTTGGGATCCGGATATCGGGAAGAACTCTCTTCAGAGCTACGAGCTCAGTCCGAATACTCACTTCTCCCTGGAGGTGCAAAACGGAGCGGACGGTAACAAGTACCCGGAATTGGTGCTGGAGCGCGCGCTGGACCGCGAGGAAAAGGCCGCGCAGCTCCTTGTCCTCACCGCTTCCGACGCGGGCGACCCGGTCCGCACAGGCACCGCGCGCATCCGCGTGACAGTCCTTGACGCGAACGACAACGCCCCGGCATTCGCTCGGTCCGAGTACCGCGTGAATGTTCCGGAGAACGTGGCAGTGGGCACTCAGCTGCTTCTAGTCAACGCCACCGACCCGGACGAGGGCGCCAATGCGGAAGTGATGTATTCTTTCCGGTACGTGGACGACAAGGCGGCCAAAGTTTTCAAGTTAGACAGCAGTTTAGGGACAATATCAACCGTAGGAGAGTTGAACCACGAGGAATCGGGTTTCTACGAGATGGAAGTGCAAGCGACGGATAATGCTGGCTACTCCGCCCGTGCCAAGGTCCTGGTCACAGTTCTGGACGTGAATGACAATGCCCCAGAAGTAGCCATCACGTCTCTCACGAGCTCGGTTCCGGAGAACGCTCCCCAAGGGACGCTGATTGCCCTTTTAAATGTAAATGACCAAGACTCGGGAGAAAACGGCCAGGTTACCTGTTCCATTCAGGACAACCTGCCCTTTAAACTGGATAAATCTTACGGAAATTACTATAGTTTAGTCACAGACACCGTCTTAGACAGGGAACAAGTTCCCAGCTACAACATCACGGTGACCGCCACTGACGGGGGCAGTCCGCCGCTGGCAACCCACACGCACCTCTCGCTGCATGTAGCTGACACAAACGATAACCCGCCCTTCTTCCCTCAGGCCTCCTACTCTGCCTACATCCGGGAGAACAACCCCAGAGGTGCCTCCATCGCCTCTGTGATGGCCCACGACCCCGACAGTGACAAGAACGCCCAAGTCACCTACTCCCTGGCTGAGGACACCCTCCAGGGTGTGCCCCTTTCCTCTTACGTCTCTATCAACTCGGACACGGGTGTCCTGTACGCACTGCACTCCTTTGACTATGAGCAGTTCCGGGATCTACAGCTGCTAGTGACGGCGCGGGACAGTGGGGACCCGCCACTCAGCAGCAACGTGTCACTGAGCCTGTTCGTGCTAGATCAGAACGACAACGCCCCCGAAATTTTGTACCCCGTTCTCCCCACGGACGGCTCTACAGGAGTGGAGCTGGCGCCTCGCTCGGCAGAGCCTGGTTATCTGGTGACGAAGGTGGTGGCGGTGGACAGAGACTCGGGACAGAACGCCTGGCTGTCCTACCGTCTTCTCAAGGCCAGCGAGCCAGGACTCTTCTCCGTGGGGCTGCACACAGGCGAAGTCAGTACCGCGCGGGCCCTGCTGGACCGAGATGCTCTCAAGCAGAGCCTCGTAGTAGCGGTGCAGGACCATGGCCAGCCTCCTCTCTCGGCCACCGTCACCCTCACTGTGGCGATAGCCGACAGCATCCCCGACGTCCTGGCAGATCTGGACACTCTAGAGTCTCCCTCCAGCTCCGAAACCTCTGGACTCACGCTCTACCTGGTGGTGGCAGTGGCCGCAGTCTCTTGCGTCTTCCTGGCCTTTGTTCTGGTGCTGCTGGCGCTCCGGCTGCTTCGCTGGCACTCACTGCGCATGCTCCAAGCTGCAGGAAGCCGATTGGCTGCCGTTCCGGCCTCTCACTTGGTGGGCGTGGACGGAGTGCAAGCTTTCCTGCAGACCTATTCGCACGAGGTCTCACTCACAGCAGGCTCTCGGAAGAGTCAACTGATCTTCCCGCAGCCCAAGTATACAGACACGCTTATCAGCCAGGAAAGTTGTGAGAAAAGCGAGCCTCTTTTACCGTCTGGTGATTCGGTATTTTCTAAAGAAAACCATGCGTTAATTCAGGTGAGTTCATATAAACTGTTCTCTGAGCGTGGACCAATTTGAATATAGATGATTCATGTGTATTTGGAATTGATAAAACAGATGTCAACAAACTGACATGGCAGGCACCACCAACAACCTAGTCAGTCACCTTTTTAAATTTAAACTATTTATAAAATAACACTATCACACTTAATATTGCATAATGTAGAAACAATCTATATATTACTCTATACTGTATAATTTGGTAGCTTAGTTTATCAACTATAATACTTTTTCTGCTTTTAATTATTTTTCCTTTTGGCCATGAAACAGCTTTGTGTCAGTTATCTAATGCCGGTTTATCTGTTAAGAATGCAGATTCTGGACCTGATTGGGTATGACTCAGTAGTAGAACACTTGCCTAGCATGTAAGGAGAGGAGACCCTGATTCAATCTCCAGCAAAGGCTGAGGGAACAGATTCCTCTAGAATGGAGAAATACAACTTAAGGAAATGTTCAGGGAGAGGAGAGCATTGAACTAAGATCTGTGCATGCTAAGTGCTTTACCTCTGGGTTACATCCCTAACCCCAATAGAATGGTTTTTAAACTACTTTTGAAACTGCTATATTTTAAAGGACATTATTTCTGGTTGTTAGAGATATTTACAATTATACTTTTAAAAATATATTTATTATTTCTACATGTATGAATGTATTGCCTGCATGTATGTAAGTGCATCCCTGTTGTGCAATGCCAGTGGAGGTCAGAAGGCAGAGTCAAATCCCCCAGAATTGGAGTTATAGACTGCCATGTGGGTGTGGGGAATTGAACCCAGGTCTTCTGCAAGAGCAGTCAGTGCTCTTAACTGCTGAGCCATCTCTCCAGCCCTATCCTTTCTTTTTTAAAGATTTATTCATTTGTATATGTGTCACTTTGTCTGTGTGAGTGTATACACACATACAGATGCTAGAAGAGCACATTGGCTGTCTCTCTCACTTTCTGCCCGTTCCTTTGAGGCAAGGTTTCTCCATGGATCTGGGACTTACATTTTCTCAGCTAGCCGGGAAACCAGCAAGTGCCAACAATTCTGTTACTGACCTCCTTGGAGCTGAGATTACAGGCATGAGTCGGACAGTGACCTATTACACCTGTTCTGAGATCCAAGCTCTAGTCCTCATGATTGCACTGCAAACACTGTAAACTGCTGAGTCATCTCTTCAGCCCTGCCCTGCCTTTATACCTCTGTGATAATGGAGTCATTTGATATTTTCCAATCATTCAACTTCCAAATATGGGGAGTTTTATTTCTTATACACTTGAGATTTTTCTCAAATACAGAATTTATGTGTTATAATGAGGAATAACTAATGATTTTTCATTTCTACAACAGTTTGCAGTAATACAATATGTATATTATAGAATAATAAAATAATAAAGTTAAACATGCTTTCTACTCATTTTACCTGAACTGATGATATTAATGGTGATTTTGTGAAATATCCAGAATTCACAAATGTGGCATAATCATGTTTACATTTTGTCATTTACACGGTGGAGAATTTCTCGAAGAAATACCTTAAAATTTCTGATGTGTTTTGAGCAAATTTCTGATTTGAGGAAACTGCAGAAACTTTGCTGCAATTTCTTCTTCATTCCTTAAAATTTCCCTTTTACAAACAAGGAAAATCTTTTGAAAAGTACAGGTTCTAAATATTTCCTCAGAACCTTAGATTTACTGTACAATGTTTATCATAAATTTTATTCTTTTTGAAAAAGCATTGCCTGATTTCTTTCGGTGAATTCTTTAAAGGGCCCGGAAACTATGGCACATGAATTGTTTTTATTTTATTTTAATTTGTTTCCTATTTACCAAAAGATAAAATAATAATTAAAACTTATTAAATAGGTAAGTGACCACTTAAAGAAGGTAATCAAATGGCTCTAAAAATAAAGCAAGATTCACATAAAACTCAGTTTATGCTTCTTGACAACCAAAACCAAAAAATTATGTGTTTCTACTTGTGTATTTTTTTTTAAAGAAAGTATTTGAGCTCATATAAAAACATTAAATTTAGCCAAGCCCATAATCCCAACTACTTGTGAGGCTAAGGCAGGAGGATAGCAAGTTCAAGGCCAGTTTGGGTAACTTAGACCATGCCTCAAAATAAAAAGTAAAAAGAAGGCTGAGGACGTAGGTCAGTGGCAAAGCTTTACCTTGCATGCACCAGGCACTAGCTAGTTTCAATTCTTAGTACCACAAAAAATAAAACAATATATATAATTTGAATTTACATTAAGTTCCAAATGGAATTTACTAATTAGTGTTGTGTAATTAATACTGAGGAAAATATAGGGTAGTACACCCCCTGTTATAGAAACTATCAAAATCTTTACCATAAGGCCAGTAATGGTGGGCAACTCAAAATGAAAGATGTAATTAGAAAACAGAAATTATTTGAGAAACTAAACTGACATGATGTAATTATGCTGATCTATGTTTACTAACTTGATTTAGGGACAGATCATTGGGCACTAATCAGGACATGAATAATAATGTCTCTTAGACTGCATCTCAGAATCAGTGATGACTGTGTTCCCAGTTTGAGCTGGAAAGTCTTCATTAAATAGCTGCTTAATGAATGAATGAGCAAATAAAAATGCTCTGAAAATTCCAGGATACCAGTATTCTCATGTGTGCTGTCATATAATATAGAGGTTTTGTTTCTCTTTGTGGTGCTAGGGAATGAATGAACCCAGGGCTCTGCAAATGCTAGGCAACCACTCTTCTACTGAGCTTTATCCTCAGCCCATTTTTCACTTTTTATTTTGAGACATAGTCTTGATAAGTCACCCAAACTTGCCTTGAATTTGTGGCCCTTAGCCTCTGAGTAGCCAGAATTACAGACCTGTGATACCAGGACCAGTACTTTTCAACTAGGTAACTTCCTAACTGGGTCACCCTTGACATTCTAATCTTTTAAGGCTTCAGAAAAATAGGGATGATAAGATCTAATTTTCAAGATTGTGATAAGGACAAAGACAGTATATAAATCATCTGTTTCATTACCTCTAGTTAATTAATAGCAGCTGTTTATTTTGTGGTTGACTAAAAAAGATTTTGACAGCATACTTGGGCTGCTATTGGGAAAAGTAATGATGACTTTTGTCCTTCTCCAAATGGTATAAACAATAACCTGTGGGTAGAACCAAAACTTCTGAGTTTTTTGTGACACTAATTTAAACTTTTTAGTTGAGTATGACGGAACACCCCTGTAATCCACGTTGAGAGGTAGAAGCAGGAGGTTTATCAAAAGATCAAGGTCATCCTCTGCTGTGTAGTGAATTCAAGGCCATGTTAGGCCATAAATGATGGGAGAAATTTATTTTGTGTGAGAAAATTTTGTGAATGTTAGCTTTTTGTGTATGTTTTTGTTTGTTTGTTTTATTATTGTTGTTTGAGACAGAGTCTCACTATATAGGCCTGGCTGGCCCAGAACCCTCTGTATAGACCAAGCTGGTCTGGAACTCATGGAGCTGAGTGCTAGGATTAAACCATACCCAGCCTTGAATGTTAGTTTTTGTCTGAAGAGGTTAATCTAAGCAAAGATGCTGTGCAACATTGTAGTGTGTTTACTCCAATGGGGTCTTGGACAGTTTAACTGGAAAATGGATCACTAAAACCTGAAGACTGAAGCTATTTCTTTTTGGCTATATGAAAACTGAAGCTTACGGTGCTATTCAGAATACTAATTGTAACTTTAGAATACTTAGGATGATTGTTGGTAATTAAGGTATTTACTGATTGTTTCTCAGAGCAACTGAGTGATGGGTTAAGATACTTACATTTCTTCTGGTTCCTGTAATGAAAGTATGTCAGCTACTTTGCTTGTCTTTCTATGTGTTGTGGTGGTGGATGTGCATGCATTTCACCTACAAAATCAAATAGTTCAGCTATAACAAAAATTGTAGTTCCACTGAAAATTAGAGTGTAACTTGTCAACAGAAATTCTATCAGTTTTAGGTGAGATATTAAAGTAGCAACAGCCAACAAATCTTGCTAGGATTATACAACTTACAGATCATTTCTCAATAAATTTGAAGGCTAATAATGAGGAGACTGTATCACAGTTTTCTCAGTGACATGTAACTGAGTATAGCTCTGATCATAAATTGGGTAATTTGGTGAATTACTTTTGACTCATACAAAATGAACAAGTAGTTGTAAAAGAATATTGCTCAAACTAATGATTCTGTATCTCAGAAAAGAGACAGGTTTACTTCCTTAAAGTATACTTTGAATTCACTTTTGGGAAACCTTACCAATGGAAAGCTACCAATAATGGGAAATACTGGAACATTCCTAGAACATGATAGCAAATTATTACCTATGACAAAAGTAATTGGAAAACTATTTTATAGAAGCAATTTCTGGATAGCATATGGGAAAGGCTCTGGTTTAAGAAAAGGTGAAGAAATTGTAATTTAACAAACTATAGAGTCAACATATTACATGAGAAGAAGTTCTCAGAGAGAAGTCATACAAAGATTGTCTACGATGTTTGATATAACTAAGGACAAGTATAATGATTTAGGTCATCATTAAATCTCTGGAGCATTTTACACAATGGTTTACACATCTCGTTACTCAACAAAATGAGTTAAATGATTGGAAGGTAATATCTTAGAAAAGAATCATAGTGCAAAATCCTTAATGAAACCCAGCTTTCTGATCTGTGTTACAAAGATAGTGGCCAAGATAGTTATCAGAATTTCAAAATAAATGCCTCAATCCTTAAAATTTCCATGTTGTGAAACTGCTTAGAAGATTATTTCATATTTTCAACTGAGGACTCAACTAAAAGCTTATCCTGAGACTGTTATATCTTAAAAGTAATCTTGGGTAGGTGTAGAAATAGAAAAAATATTAACAAGACTCTTACCCAATTCCAAGGGTGCAGATATAGCTCAGTGGTAGAGATCTTGTCTAGCATGCATGAGGCCCTAAGTTCAATCCCTAACACATAGGAAAAAGTGCCCAACATCAAGAAGATATAAGAGGAACTCATAACTTGTCTTCATGTGCTTGTCACCAGTGTTATAAATGACCAGAAATACGTAATCACAAGAATGTTCTACCACCTTTCAGCTTGTAAATTCAAGGAACTTTCTCTTTGTCCTCAAGGCTCAAGAATCTTGCATTCTGCTTTCTTCGGGCTGCAGTTCTAGTCCCACTGTTGAACAACATGGAAACAGGAAAATGAGCTGATCCCTCAATATTCATACATGATGGCTTCCTCACCATATTGATTAGGAAGACCCAAAAGCAAATATAAAAGCAGACCAGAAGTGTTTCTCATGTGGACTCCTTATTTCTGTAAACCTCAACCAGAGGCATAAGAATTCACTAGCAGTGAGCATTATTTCTTTTTGGCTGGAGACTGTAATTCAAGAATAGTCTGAAAGGGCTTTATCTGGGCCAAACTGGAGAAGAGATGGGGGACAGCACTAGAGTGCCCAAGCTAGGTGGAACAAAGGCAAGTATTGCTCTCTTCCCACTGGGTTTTTGCCGCCAGTTGTTCTCCCAGCAGATCTGTTCTGCGGTCCGTATGAAGTGGACAAGGGCTGAGTGATAGGAAACCTTAGCAAGGATCTAGGTCTCAGTGTCTAAAAACTAAATGCTTGGAAGTTGTGGATTAATGCTGAAAAAGAATACTTCATTTTGTGTAAAGAAAGTTGAGATTTACTGTGAATGATTTGGTGGCTCAGGAGAAAATATGCCCCAAAGATATAGATGCTTAGAAACTGAAGTCAAAAAAATCCATTAACTATTTTCCACATTAATATAGAGATTTAGGATGTGAATAATAATGCCCCCACAGTTTAGCACAGATGTTACTAAATCAAATACCTCTGAATTGACCCAGCCAAGAGCAAGATTTGCAAGAGAACATGCAGAAGATCCTAATATCAGAAACAATCCCTTACAAAATTTTTGCCATAGGCACAACTCTGTAATTGCCTTCAAAGTAGAAGAAACCATCAATGAAAAGAAATATGTCAGAGATGACACAAGACCAGAACAAGAATAGCTCTCATCATCCCTTAATCTAACAGCCTTCAATGGTAGAGACCCACCACAATGTGACACTTAGGGTCCTGGTAGTCTATGCATTGACAACCTCCTGTTGTTCAGCTATGCCATGTTCAGCCTTCAAGAAGAGTAACCACTAGGCACCTCTATGGTAAGGGTGAGGACCACCAAGAATGGGCACCAGTGCAGAGACCATGTATGTCTTTGCAGCCCAAAGTACTCATATCCAGTTTGGTCTTGATAACAAGAGTGGACAAACTGAAAACTAAGTGCATTTGGACTTCAAAGAACTCAAAAGCTATTTCATGGTTTTTGGAAACAAGAGATAGAGGAGGACTGATGGAACAGTGTGCCAATGAGATTGAAATTCTAGATAATAATGACAATGTCCTGGAAGGAATTTATACTTCTGTCTACACAGTAATTCCCATAGATTCTGCACCTTAAATTAAGCAAGTAACTGCTCTTTTCAAAACATAAGATTCAGAGTTTGGAGAGAAGTGGTAGGTCATATATCTGATACAAGAAAATATGCCTTCCAGATTGCATCTTTCTCCAGTAGTCACTACAAGCTTCTAATGAAAGAGACTTTGGACAGGATATAGACCCCAGAGTACAAGGTCACCATCACAACCACTCATGGACAAGGCAAGCCACCCTTCTAACACAAGTGAGACCTCACATATCACGGCAGTGATGTCAGGACAGTGTCAGAGCTTTCCATCAAGCCTCTCATACTGGTCTACCTGGCTGAGGTTAACTCTCTTGGTGCTTCCATCGCTCAAGTCAGTGCCTCTGATCCCAGTTTGGGGATCAACAGCAGTGTCCCCTATTCCATTCTGACCAGTGACCATTCTGACCACTGTGGTCCTATGCCTCTGTGAATGCACAGAGAAGGGTGGCATTCTTGTTAGATAGTGTATTTGAATGCTGTTGAGACTAGCTACCAGGTCTCCAAGGTGGTGGCCATACATGTCAGGATATCTGTCTGGATATCCTGTGAGTCTTTGTGCAAATGGTGGACAACTACCACTCTTGGGCACCTCTATGCTGTATCTGGTCTTCACTAACGGCCTTAGTCAGCACTTTCATATCTCAGCCACCACTCTGGAAAGTTGATCTCAGATTCCAAACTTAATTTCTATCTGATGACTGCCCCAATTTTAGTTCCTGTTTCATTTTTTCTGGCTGCATTATTTATGCTGTTATTTTGTTTGTTTGTCTGGATGAATGGTTGGTTGGTTGATTGGTTAGGGTTTTTGTTGTTGTTTTGCTTTATTTTTATTTTCTGTGTACCCCTGTATTGCGTTCATTATGAAAGTGCACCGTGTCATGCAATGCCCACGGAGGACAGACAAGGGCATTGGATCCCCTGGAGTAGTTGTTAGCTGCCATGTGGGTGCTGGGATTTGAACCCGAGTTTTCTGCAAAAACAGTCAGTGCTCTTAGTCGCTGAACCATCTCTCCAGCCCAGATTTTTGAGGATTGTTTGTTAAGACAGGGTCTCTGGCTGGCCGTGAACTCACAGAGGTATCTACCTCTGAGCAGAGATTAAAGGTATGTGCTACCACACCCAGCTTCATTTTAAAGCATGAGAATCCTTTCCGCTCCCTTTATAGACCTGAGGAGAGTTAGGTTCGGGGTGATAATTGGTCTAAAATGCCACAGTCCTACCAGGTGTGGTAGGACTATGAACACAGACATGAGTGACTTTCCTTCTTGGAAGCTCTATTCTGTAGAACTCAGTTGAAATCTCACTGAAGGAACCTCCTGAGGGGAAGAGGATGACTGATGATTCTTATTGCTGGGAGCTAGAATCCACCCTCCTGGCCTAGAGGTTTTTGATAAAATTTACACAGATTTTCTTGGGAAACCTTTCCAGTGATCTCAGGGAAGAATATTTTTGGCAGCAAGACTAAAATGAGAACTATGTGGCATGGAGAGCTTGAAGGACCATGGTCAGGCATGATAGAATCAGTCTACAGCATTTAGAGTCTTATAGGCAGGGAAGGTGTTTTTTGTGGTTGTTGTTTTGTTTTTGTTTTTCTTAGTCTTTTTGAGACAGAGTCTTCCTGTAGTCCCAGCTAGCCTGAAATTCACTATTTAGACCAGACTGGCCTCCATCTCACAGCAATCTGCCTGCCTCTGCCTCCCAAGTGCTGGGATTAAAGACATGAACCACCGTGCTGGGCTTAGGGAACATGCTTTGATTACATATTTTACTTTATCTTTCATAACTTTATCTTGGTATTCAAATTGTATTTAAAAAAGATGGGGACAAGTCTTGGTTATTGCACTGAAAGATGCACATTCAGAATCACCATGTATCTCTACTCACTTGACACACGACTTTTCATTTTCTCTCTTGGAAAATTTACTGCAAAAAGACAGTCTGGCTGATGAAGTTAGCCAACAGTTTCAATAAATTTAAGAATACACCTCTAGGCTAGAGAGATGGCTTAACAGTTAAGAGCACTATCTGCTCTTGCAGAAGACCTGGGTTTGAATTCCAGTACTGACTTGGCAGGTACTAATGGTCCATAACTCCAGTTCCAGGGGATCCAACCCTCTCTTCTGTCCTCCGTGGGCACTGCAGCACACGGGTGTACTTACATACCTGCAGGCATAACACGAATACACATAAAGTAAAACTAATTAATTAATTTAAAAATACACCTCATGGAAGTTAGTAGTCCTAAACCTTAAAAATTATTGTTCTCTTGCTGAAGGTCTTCTGAAAGTACTCCAGGCTGCTTTTCACTGAGTCTTGTTTTTCAGACTCGATTATCCTCATCACTGCAAGCTGAGCTTTTTGTTCTCCTACACCTGTCTCCCATCACTCTCTGATAGGAAGACCTTCTTCTTTCCCTATTATCTACTTAAGGCTTGGGGAATTAGGCCAATTCAGATGCTTTTAGTAGTTTTGAGCTAGTTTGTATTGCTGGATATGAACTGTTCTTTGTAGTCAAGTGGTTATACAAATTGATCCTGATTGAGCTTAACTTTTTACTGAATTAGAACTTTACAGACTCTTCAAAAATTGTAGACTTAACATTTACAAGTAAAGTATCTTATTTAAGTATTTTACTAGCAATAAATTTGAAACGTGTAATGTGAAATACAACAGGAAAAGAGAAAGGAAATAGTTACCTTTGGAGAGCAAAACTGGCTAAGGGACATAATACGCAAACTCTGAAAAGTAAAAGGAGAATTATTGGTAAATTGCAAGTAAAAGAATATTAGTAATGTGATGCATAAAATTGTAACTGGTTACTAGCCATAGGTTTCCATATTGGCAGGGATGTGGTGGACTATGTAAGCTATGTTGATCTAATTATAAAACTTTACCTGCATTGCCCAGAGTGGTGGTGCATACCTTTAGCACTCACAGGCAGACCTCTGTGAGTTCAAGGCCAACCTGGTCTACATAATGAGTTCCAGATGCTACATAGTAACATCAAAAAAGAAAAGTTACTTAGGTTTTGGAATTCAACAAAGCAGGTAACTTGACATCTTCAGCCCAGGTGTTAATGCCCTGTTGAAGGGTCTGCTAAAGATTGACAAGCAAGAGCTGGAGAGATGAAGGGCTGGAGAGATGCCTCAATGGTTAAAAGCACTGGTTGCTTTTGCAGAGGACCCAGGTTCAGTTCCCAGCTTCCTGGTAGCTAACAACCCTCCAGAACTCTAGTTCCAGGGGATCCAACACCCTCTTCTGGCCTCCATAGGCATTGCACACACCTGGTGCACTTAGCATACATGTGGGCAAACACTCATACACATAAAATAACAATAAATAAATATATGAGTAAGAAAGATTGGCAACCTACAAAAGACAAGCTTATCAACAAATATGAATCACCTTCATGTACTGAACTTTTGTAATAGCTTGTTCTAGTGACATATTAGTAAAAATAGTATTTACGGTGAAAAGAGGCATTTATTTAACAACTTGAAGTGCTTCCATTCTGTTTATCAGATTTTAAACAGACTTTACTTTTTTACTAAATGTGGTGGCTCATGCCTGTAATCCCAGCACTCAGGAGACTAAGGCAGGAAGATCCTCATCTGTCTGAAGTGATAGTGAATTCCAGGTCAGCTTGGACTACAGAGTGAAAACTTGTCTCAAAAAATAAGCAAAATCAATAAAGTAAAATGGATTTTTTTTCCTCGTGATATAAAGCAGCAGTCTAGAGAGGTATGGATCAGGAATCTTTCCTTGATGTTTACTGGCACCATTTACTGATACACTTTCCTTTTTCCATTGAATTGCTTTGGCACCCTTGTTGAAAACTATTTCACTGATAAATGTAACTATTTGTATACATTGAGCTATTTTTCTATGATCTTGCCAATACTACATTTTCTGAATTGTTATAGCTTTATAGTAACTCTTGAAATTAGGTGACTCTCCTGACTTCCTTGTGAATAGTGTTTTGACTATTCTTGGTCTCATCTTTCCAAATAATTAAAACTATCTTATCAACTTCTAGATTCATAAAGCCTGGAAGGTTTTCTAATGGGAATTAATTGAATCACAGTTCCTGCTGAGCAGTGCATGAACATGGAATATATTTCTATTAAAGCTATTAATATTTCTATTAATGATCTCAGCTATGTATTATACTATAGTATGGGGTGCTTTTTAACTTATTTTTAAATGACAAATAAAAACATAAAAATTAAATGTTATTGGAGGGTCATGCAATGCTTAGACACATT
>NW_008340429.1:1232349-1247952 GCF_000622305.1 Nannospalax galili
CCATGTGGGTGCTGGGACTCAAACCTGGGTTCTCTGCAAGAGCAGTTAGTGCTCTTAACTGCTGAGCCATCTCTCCAGCCTCCACATTGTGTGATATTTAAATAGGTTAAATGTATCTATGTCAAATATCATTTTTTCATAGCAAAAACTTCCAACATCCTTTCTTCTGGTTTTTTGAAACATATTGAATCACATGATTCAATACTTGTCTTTCTGTCCTTAGCTTATTTCACTTAGCATAGTTATTTCAAGTCATTCGTGTTGCCACAAATGACAGGATTTCATCCTTCTTTGTGGCTGCGAAGCATTCCATTGTGTATTAGTACCACGTTTTCTTTATCCATCAGATGATGAATACTTAGATTGTATCCACTGCACTTCCTTGCTAATATCAAAGGACAGGAGGCCTTACATATCTTTCTTTAAATTAACTCTAAATATGTGTTATTTTCTATATTACCATGATTAGTATTTTTTTTACTTTATATTCTGATTTCTCATTGCTAGTTTACAAAAAAAATTACTGGTTTTATTGTTGATGTTTTAAGAAAAGGTCTTACTACACAGCCCAAGCTGCTTGAATATGCTGTCTCTGAACTCATGATCCTCCTGCCTCTTCCTTTCAAGTGCTGAGAACAGGCATGTAGCACGATGCTTAACTGATGCTTTGCATATTTTATATAAGAGGTATAGGGTGCTCTCTTCTCATATTACATTCTGTCTCACACTATATGATGTGAGAATAGTATAAACCCAAACTGTCTCTGCAAAGATTTGGGCTTCCATTGTCTCCAGTGTGAAGGGTGGAAGAGCCCACCTAGAAATGGTAAATATTGGCATCTGCCCAAGTCTAGCCACAGATGGGTTATTCATTCATTTATACAACAAATGCTCGTTATCTCCCTAATATATGCAAAACCCTGTCCTGAGTGACTGGGATGCAAGAAAAAATACAATGGATGATATGAATCCTGCTGCAGTGAACTCAGTTCTGATGTACAGACTTTTATAGATGTGGTAGACGACATCAAGGAGGAACACAGAAGCAATGAGCTTATAACAAGGTCAGGCTTATTCTCAAAGTAGGGAAGGCTTCTTTCAGGAATGGTATTTGGAGTGAGCATTGAAGGATTAGCAGAACTTAGTAAGGTAATAAGGAGAGTAAATAAAGAAACTGCCAGGCAGAGGGACCAGCACGTGTCAAGGTCCTAAAAACAAAAAAGGTGTGATTTAAGCCTATGGAAAGAGCTGGGAAGGTTGGAAACAGAAAATAAGGAGATGAGATGCACAAGACAGACAGGGCCTTGTACATCTTATTGAAGATTCTGGATTTTGTTTTAAGTACCTTTGTATTTGGAAGTTGTTAAATGTTTTTTAAATAAGACAATGACAAAATATGATTCAAAGTTGTTGTTGAGGGTTGGAAAGATGGCTCAGCAGTTAAAAGAGCATACACTGCTCTTGTAGAGGACCAGAGTTTGATTCCTAGCACCCACATCTGGAGGCTTACAACTACCTGTAACCCCAGCTCTAAGTGATCGTATGCCCTCTTCTGGCCTCCCTAGGCACCCACACTCTAATCTCCTTTCATTCATTGTCTTTATTCAGTCAAAAAGTATTGTATTGAGGATCTGCCACTAGCCAGCTAACAATTGTTCCAGACACTGAGGATATAATAACAAAACAATCCCTACCTTCACAGAACTCATATTCTACCTTGTCCATCATTTTGTCTTTACTGAGTTTACTTTTTAAATGTATCTCCAATCCACTCATTTCTATATCCACTGCCTCCTTTTTCATCTAAGCAACATTATTTCTTGTGTGTGTATGTGTGTGTGTGTGTGTGTGTGTGTGTGTGTGTGTATACCTGTGCTATGCTATGGTGCATATGTGGAGGTCAGAGCACAACTTTTAGGAGTTGGTTCTCAACGTCCACCTTGTTGAGACTAGTGTCTCTTGTTTCTGCTACTGCACTGTGTTCTCCAGGCTAGCTGGCCCACAGAATTCCAGGAAATTCTATCTCTGCCTCCCATTACAGATGAATGCTACCACATTTGACATTTTAAGTGGGTTCCAGGAATTGAACTTGAGTCACCAGGCTTCTGTGGCACACTTTTAGCTACTGAGCCATTTTCCTGGGCCCCAGCACTATTTATTACTAGTAATATTGTTGTAGTCACTTATATAGTCTTCTAGTTTCTACTTATAACCCTCATAAATCTTATCTCCATAGAACAACCAGAATAAAAATGCATATCAGCGACTGGAGATATGGTTCAGTGGTTAAGAGCACTGGCTGCTCTTAGAGAGGACCTAGGTTCAGTTCCCAGCACCCATATGGAAGCTAACAACCATCTATAACTCCAGTTCCAGGGGATCTGACACTTTCTTCTGGCTTCCATAGGCATTGCATGATACAAGTGCACTTAAATACATGTAGGCAAAATACTCATACACATAAAATGAAAATGACAAAAAAAATTTTTGAGACAGGGTCTCCCTATAGCCCCAGCTAGCCTGGAACTCTCTATGTAGAGCAGTCTGGCCTCTGCCTCCTGAGTGCTGGGACTAAAGGCATGGACCACCACACCCAGAAAATAAAATATTTTAAAATACATATCAATGATCCCTGAGCCTTGAGAGGCAGAAGTTTGATATAAGTGTCCTATTCAGGCATGAGCACTCTACTGCCTCTTGTTCTCCTCAGATGGCCAATTGTGGGTCTTTGTGTTAATCACCATCTGCTGCATAAGGAAACTTCTCTGGTGAGAGCTGAAAGATGCATTAGTCTATGGCATAAGAATAAGTCATTAGGAGTCAGTTTAATACTATAACTATTTAGTAGAAAACTAGTATTAGGCTCTTTCCTATGCCCTGTGATTTGTCTAGCCTCAGGTTCCTAAGCCTGATATCAGTGTTAGATATGAGTTCCATCCTATGAAGCAGACCTTAAGTCCAATTAGAGAATGATTGGTTACTCCCATAATATTCATGTCACTGTTGCACCAGTGTGCATATCTTGCCAGGCCAGTGGCAGAAGAGGGGTTGGAAGTATTGTAAGAGCCAGAGGTGGTAAATGACCACAAGGAAATAGTTTTCCAGACAACTGGTCAGTTACTCCTATGAACTCATAGTAATGATGACAACATGCACAAGTCCCACACAATCTCAAACCAGACAAAAATCTTAGACTAGACATGGAGAAGTAGGTAAGAAATCCCAACCCAACTTAAGGAACTTTTAGTAACCGATGGCTGCTAGGAGGGGGACAGTCTTTTTCAAGGATGGGACTTTTGGTAGGTTAACCAGGCTCCAGTGGATAGATCCACCCTGAAGGACATTTGGAGATACAAATTAGACTCTATAGGCATATATATAGAATAGAATACATTAAATTGGGTGGGGGCAGTAAGGGGAGGTGTGGATAGGGGACAGGATCAAATTATATTATATGAAAATCTCAAAAATTTAATAAAAATTTTAAATGCATAGCAACCACACAAAATTGAACTTTAAAAATTATTATTTTTATTTATGTATATGAGTGTGTTTTGCCTGCATGTGTAAGTGCACCCATGTTATATAATGCCTGTGAAGGCCAGAAGAGGGTGTTGGATCCCCTGGAACTGGAATTACAGACAGTTGTTAGCTGCTGTGTGGATGCTGGGAACCAAATCGAAGTCCTCCACAAAAGCAACCAGTGCTCTTAACCACTGAGCCATCTCTCCAGCCCCACAAAATTGAACTTCAATATTTATCATGCATAAAGTCTTCAGTATTTTAAAATTGACATCAATAAGGTTAATGATGGCAGAATTTTTCTTCCCTGGGAAGACAGAAATGTTCCATATTTTCATGGGGAAGTGAGTGATTGTGTGAATATTTTAGACCCTTGCATTTTGATTGTCAAATGACTTGCAGTTCTGGTTTAAAATAAAACTTCAAGTTCTGGGAGGTGACCAAGGGCAATGGCAATAGCCTAAATTGTTTTGAGAGTCTCTTGGACCACCCCACCACCAACAACAACTTGAAGAGAGGTTTTCAATGCCTGGAACTGGGATTTTTATTTAAATAGTATATGGTTCTTGGGAGGAGGATTATCACCCTGTGTGACTTAATCCCATTTAAGTGCTCTCGCTCTCTCTCTCGCTCTCTCTCTCTCTCTCTCTCTCCACACACACATTTTCATAACTATTGTGAATAAAGTAGCAATGAACATGGCTGAGTAGGTATCTACTACATGCTCCAACTATAGTACTGTAGTAGGATGATGAGTCCATTGGGCATATATCAAGTAGTTGGTATAACTAGAGCATGTGGTAGATCGACTTTTAGCTTTTTTTTTTTTTTGTCTTTTTGAGACAGGGTCTCCCTGTAGCCACAGCTGGCCAGGATTCACTATGGAGACCAGGCTGGCCTTGAACTCATAGAGATCCGCCTGCCTCTGCCTCCCAAGTGCTGGGATTAAAGGTACTTTTAGCTTTTTGAGAATTCTCTGTAGTGATTTCTGCAGTGTCTACATCAATTGGCAATTCCACCAACAATGAATGAGGGTTCTCCTTTCCCCAAATCCTCACCAGCATTTGTTGTCAGTTGTTTTCTTGATATTAGCCATTCTGACTGGGGTAAGATGAAATCTCAAAGTAGTTTTAATTTTTATTTCCCTAATTGCTGAGACTGTTGAACACATTTAAAGACATGTCTTAGCCACTTTTATTTCTTCTTTTGAGAACTCTCTGTTCAGATACATAGCCCATTTTTAATTGGGCCATTTGTTTCCTTGATTTTTTCATTAATTTTTAAAATTTTTTGATAATTTCATACATGAATGCTGTATTTGCATCATTTCCATTCCTCTCAGTTCTCCTTCAACTCCTCCCATGTCTCCCAACTCCCTCTCAATTTGTCCTCTTTATTATTTTATATATATATACATACATACATACATTTATACACACATATAGATATATAATTCATTCAGTTTACTTAGTGGGGCTCATGTGTACATGTGTTTAGGCTTGACCGCTTGGGATTAGATAACCTACTAGGGAGCTAGTCACTTGAGAAAACTGATTCTCCCTCCCTTAGCATCTTTTGATTGCCTGTAGCTCTTTCTCTAGCATGGGACCCAATGAAATTTCCCCCATCCACATTGGCACATCAGTTGGTGCACTCAGGCCCTCTACCATACTGTGGAGTTCTCATGAATGCAACTTCCTATCATATCTTGTTTCAATCTTTCCATTCTGTGATGTTCCCTGAGACTTTGGTGTGGAGGTTGCATTCAGATGTATCCGTTAGGGCTGGGTACCCCACAGTCACTTATTCTCTACATTTTGACCAGTTGTGGAACTTCCTAACAGTCTCCATCTATTGCAAAGAGAAGCTTTCTGATGAGTGGTGAGAGCTACATTTGTCTGTACCTGTATCTTGCAGGGACTGCCTGTTTTCTTCTAAAAGTTTCAGCATTTCAGGTTCCACATTGAGGTCTTTGATGCATCTGAAGTTGATTTTTGTGCAGGGTGATAGATATGGGTCTAGTTTAATTTTATTCTTCTACCTGTGGACATCCAGTTTTCCCAGCACCATTTGTTGAAGATGCTGTCTTTCTTCGAGTATGTATTTTTGGCATCTGTCAAGTGTCAGATGGTTGTAGTTACATGCATTTGTGTTTGGGTCTTTTCTTTTGTTTCCTTGATCTATATATCTGCTTTTGTGCCAGTACTAGGCTTGTTGGGGTTTTTTTTTTTTCTTTTTGTTTTGTTTGGGTTTTAAAAAAAAAAAAAAAAACTATAACCCTGTAATGTATCTTAAAATCTGGAGATTGAGGTAGACACAATGAGACAGAAAGACTTACCGTGATCATGGATTGGAAGAATTAATATTATGAAAATGACCATCCCATCAAAAGCAATTTTTAAAGTTAGTGCAATCCCAATCAAAATACTCATGACATTCTTTACAGAAATAAAAAAAAAGTCCTAAAATTCACATGGAAGCACAAAAGACCCCAGATAGACAAAACAATCCTGAGCAAAAACAATAATGCTGGAGAGATTACCACACCAGAACTCACCATTTTGGACTATGTTGGCTAGCCAGCAAGTCCACAGAACCTTCCTATCTCTGTCCCCAAGGGGTGGGGTTATAAGCCTCGTGGGTGCTGGGGGTCCAAATTCAGGTCCTCTGCACGGAGAACACTTCACTTGGGAGTTGGGTATATGGCTCCTCAGGTAAAACACTTGTGACACAAGCCTGATGGCCCTAATTTGATCCCTTGAACCCGCATAAAAAGCCAGATGAGGGGACTGTCTCTTCAGTCCCAGGACTCTTATGGAGAGATGGGAGGCCCAGACAAGAGAATCAGCTGGAAGCTCTCAGACTAGTTAGTCTGGAATATACTGTACAGTGGCAGCAATGAGAGACCCTGCCTTATCAAGGTGCAATGAGAGAACCTACTCCCCAAAATTATCCTCTGACCTTGCTGTCACATGCACATATGTAAACAATAAATAAAAACAAAATATAAAATTTAAAAATATTAAAAAAATAAAGCACTTTACCCACTGAGCCATCTCCCCATTTTACCATTATTTTTATACTTTAAAAAATATTATTTGGCCTTTTTGAGATCTCCCTGTAATCCCAGCTAGCCTGGAACTTACTATGTAGACTAGGCTGGCTTTGAACTCACAGAGATCTGCTTGCCTCTGCCTCCTCCTGGTGGGATTAAAGGCATGAGCCACCATGCTTGGCAACATTTTAAAAATGTGAGTACCAGATTTCACGTTGCATTCAGTTGTGTGTCTGTAATCCATTTCAGTTGGAATAGTTCCTCAGCCTTGCTTTGGTTACATGAAGCCAACATTTCTAAAGACTTTAACCATTTGTTTTATAAAATGTCCTTGTGTTTGTCTTATGTCTCCTTACAGTTATATTTGTATTAGGCATTTTTGGTAGTATATTAGTTATCTATTGTTCTGTAATAAATTATGCTAAACTTATTTTGTGGGTCAGGGATCTCCTGAAAAACTTTAGTTCCTTATAAATTGTTGGAGTGAGGGCCCAAGTTTCTTGTTGCCTATTAGCTGGAGTTCCTTAGTTTCCTGACATATGGATTGTCCATAGAGCAGATCAAAATATAGCTAGCTTTGATCAGAGCAAGTAAAGGAGAGAACCAGAGAGGGGAAATGTGATTAGAAACAAAGTCATTTTGTCCAGCCCACACTCCGGGAAGATTGATTTTCTAAGCCCACTCACAGTGTTTTTCTATGAATTGGCATTACACTGTAGAAAGGAGCATCCCCTCCTCTTCTATTTACTTATATATGACTATGTGCTTTTTCAGTAAGTTATATTCCATTACTGCTGCATTTTTATTTTGATTTCAAGTTGTTCTAGATTTTCCCCATAAGAACCTCTTTAAGCTGGTTCCTATGTCCTTTTACCACGCTAGCATCATCTGCTTGAGTCATTTCTTTCTGACATAAGAAGACATTCTAGGCTCATCTTGTACTATTCCTGCTCCTGTCCTGAGATGAACCATTGTATCTGTATCTGAAAAGCCCTACTTCTTTTTAGTAGGGAATAGTATTTAGGACAGAAGATCTAGGGGCTATGTGTGCTCATTGGTAATGGTCTGTCACTGTTACTAGGCCTTTTCAGCAGACAGAACTAGGGAACACACATAGAAGACTATACCTCTCTCTGTACATGCACATCCTTTAAATTGTGACATCATATTGATACCTACAATTCAGGTTCTTAGTAGCCATTTTCTTTTCTTCAATCTCTTTTTTCCCCAACAGGGAGAACACGACTCCCAACATTATGAACACATTACTCCTTTGCTCAATCTTAATAGACACAGAAAGTACTTTCAGAATTGTCACACCCATACCACTGAGAAAAACCATCCTATAAGGTTCAAGATTTGTTTATAATTGGCTATCTTTAAACTAAGGGCATGTAGTCAAAGTCCTGTGTTGAAAATTTACTTGTAATATGGCTATGAGAGTCATTTGAAATAAAAACTAACCTTAACTTGTTTTTATTATATACAATTTTAGAGTTTTCTCTACATCCTTATTGACTTGTGTTTTTATTCAACTCTCTCTGCTTCCCTCTTTGAGACATTCGTTTCATGTAACATAGACTGGCCTTGAACTCACACTGTAGCCAGGGATGACCTTGAACTTCAGATTCATCTGCCTCCAGCTTCCAAGTGCTGGGATTGCAGGCATGTGCCTCCATACCTGACATTATTCAGTGATGGGGATCAAACCCAAGGCTTCATGAGTCCTAAGAAAGCACTCTACCAACTGAGCCACATTCCTTTCCTTGCTTTGTATCTGTTGAATTTGTAAAACATTCATATATTTAAAGTCAAAACATAAAAAGAAGAGTACTCAGAAAACTGCCATCCTTCCTTGTCCCGGCTGCTTCATATGTACCATAGGTTCCACTAGTTCTAACTTATCATCCCTGTATTCCTCTTTGAAAAAAACCCCATATATAATTAAATTCTCATATTTTTCTTGGTTAAATAAAGATAACAGTCCTGGCTTTGAATAGATCCAAATAAAAATACTTCAGTTTAGGGGCTGGAGAGATGGCTCAGTGGTTAAGAGCACTGACTGTTCTTGCTGAGGGCCCGGGTTCAATTCCCAGCACCCACATGGCGGCTATGAACCGTCTTTAACTCCAGTTCCAGGGGAATCTGAAGCCCTTGTCCGACCTCCACAGCATTGCATGACACGGGTGCACTCACATACATGCAGGCAATACAGTCATACGCATAAAATAAAAATAATAAATATATTAAAAAATTAAAAATACTACAGTTTAAACAACACTGGTCTCCTTAAAGTACTTTAAATATTAGCTGCTATAGTATATTAACTCTGAGAAACTGCGTAAGTTTTAACTTTGTTGATAGTCTTTCAACGCACACACCACTTTGCAAATAACAGATGAGCAACACAATCAGTGACCAGTCTCATGATTTATCAAAGTCTGTCAGGGACTGATTGCCAATCTTCATGTTATTTAATTATGCCTAGGCAGAAGAGCAGGTAGCTGTGGTGCCTCCTTGTCTTTCCTGGTGACAAACCCATAGGACATTTTACAAAAACATATAGAGGGAGTTAACCAGCAAAGAAAAGTACTAAGCTGTCAGTGAAATTTGAATTGAATGAGAATGGACTTATAGAGGAAGTAACTGGCTTTGGGGATGTTGGCACTGCTCGCCTTGAAAATTTCTAGACACAGTATACTTAGGAATACTGGTGTGTCTATAACTTGTGATGGAGCGTTACAGTTGTTGTGCAGAGGACTGGTGTGTTTGTAACATGGGATAAAGTAAATGATTGGTCCATGGAGTATATTTAAAAATCTCAGGTTGGAGAGCTGGCTCAGTGGGTAAGAGTTTGCCGCAAGCCTGAGGACCTGAGTCCAAATCCTAGCACTCATGTTAGGAAAAAAGCCAAGCATGGCCTAGAAATTGCCTGTAATCTCGGCACTCAGGGGCAGGGAGTGGGCCATGGCAAGACAAGAGGATTGTTGGGCTTGCTAGCCACCAGCCTCACTGTAGGTTCCGTGAGAAACTCTATCTCAAAGGAACAAGACAGAATGATAGACCAGGCACGTGTACAGGTATATGCACCCTCCCCGACATGCACATAACACACACATGCACACACACACACACACACACACACACACGCAATCTCTGTTCATGCACCAAAACTTAGTAAAGGTGAGCACAGTGACATAAATAAGGAACACAGTTGTGACAGGAAGGAAGAAGTAACACCAGAGAAAGTAACTCCAGCAGAATACATTCCCATTGAAGAGACTCATATTTCACAACATTGAAAGCTAAATGAATGAATGATGGAACTTAACCCAAACTCATAAGGAATATGGAAATTTGCTGTAGAAATGATTATTGCCCCTTTTTAGAGTCCTTTAATTCTCAATAATCCTAATTTTTAGAATTATGCCATATGAAATAAATATTAGTTTTACTTCTTTTTATTTCCATATAAATTTATAACTGTGAGTTTTTAATATTTTGACAAAAATGTTCTAAAACCACTGAAAAATTATGTTTTCCATTAATGAGTAAGATTGATTTACACAGTTTTAGCCCACATGGATATTTTTAGAGTTCTATAGTATTGTTTAAAGGGAGAATAGTCTGTGTGTACTCTTAGATACTGTACCTTTCAAAATTCATTGGCTTTATTGAAATATAATTTATATACATTGAAGATTATTTCTTAAAATGATACATCTTATTGAGATGTATGATTTTATACATCTGTGTGACCACTGCCACAATAAATATATAGTACATTTCTTTGACTTTCAAAAGTCCCCTCATAATTCTTTACAATTGATTCCACTCATCCCCAGCTTCCGACAGTGACTGATATGTCACTGTAAATCAGTTTTGCTCTTTCAGAATTTCATCTAATGGAATTCCATATTATGTGGTCTTTCATGTTCACCACAGTGTTTTTGAAATTCATCCATGTTGCTGTATGTATCAGTACTTTGCTCCTTTTGATTGCTGAGCAGTATGGCATTGTATGAAAATACAGCAATTTGTTGATCCATTCAACTGTGGATAACATCCAAGTTCTCCCTGTTTTGGTGCTATTGTGCATTACGATGATATCAGCATCTATGCACAAATCCTTTGTGGTCATATTTCTAAAATTTCTCTTAGATAAATACTCAAAAGCAGGATTTAAGTTGAGCATGGTAGCACATGCTTGTAATCCCAGTACCTGGGAGGTGAAGGCAGGAAGATCAGAAGCTAAAGTCTATTCTCAGCTATATAGTAAGCTCAAGACCAGCTTGTCTCAAAAATAATAATAACAAAAGCAGGATTGCTGATTTATATCAAAAGAGAAGTGTGTACTTAGCTTTATAAGAAGCTGTAAAAATAGTTTCAAAGCTGTAAGATCACTTTACTTTCCTACTGAAAATGTACAGAGAATTCTACTTGCTTCATGTCCTGGCTTTCTGTGGCCAGACTTCTACATTTTACCCATTCTAGTAGATATGTGGTACCATCTCATGTTTCAATTTGTGTTTCCTTATTGACTGGAGATATTGAGTGTGTTTTCCTGTTTTATTTTCTTGAGCTATCTGCTCAAATCTTTTATTCCCCTTTAACTTAGTTGATTGTCTTCTTAAAATTTAGTTATGAAAATTTTAAAAAATATATTCTGTGGCTGGAGAGATGGCTCAGCAGTTAAGAGCACTGACTGCTCTTGCAGAGGACCCAGGTTCAATTCCCAGCACCCACATGGTGGCTATGAACCATCCTTAAGTTCAGTTTCAGGGGAATCCAAAGCCCTCTTCTGACCTTTGCAACATTGCACACATGACATGGGTACACTCACATACATGCAGGCAATACATTCATACACATAAAATAAAAATTTAAAAATTTAAAAATATATATATATTCTGCAGGTGACTTTATTTCCCCATAGGTTTTGTGTATTTTATCCAGACTGAGACTTAAATTTTTATTTTCTTAGTAGTATTTGTAAGAGAAGATGTAAATTTGATAAAGCCCCAACTTACTCAAATTTTCATTATGGATAAAATTTCTGCAGGGCTGTGGTAATACCCAGGTCCTCATTCATGATAGGCAGTCATTCTGCCATTGACCTACTGGGAGCTGCACTCCAAGCCCAAATTAATTTGTATTTCTTTTTTTTTTTTTTTAAGACAGGATCTCACTGTGTAGCCCTGGCTAGCCTGAAGCTCACTATGTAAACTAAGCTGGCCTCAAAATCACAGAGAGCCTGTCTGCCTCTGCTACCTGAGTGCTGGGATTAGGGGCATGTGCCAACACACCTGGTTAGTTTGTATTTCTTATGTCCTATTTAAGAAGTTTTACCTGAATGGGCCTGGTGACACATGCCTTTAACCCCAGCACTCAGGAGGCAGAGACAAGCAGATCCCTATGAGTTCAAGCCTGGTCTACACAGTGAGTTCCAAATCAGCCAGGGATACATAGTGAGACCCTGTCTCAAAAAAGTCTTTACCTGCATAGTGTGATGGTGCACATCTTTAATTTTGGCACTCAGGAGGCAGAGGCAGGTGAGTGTCTGTGAGGTCAAGGCCAGCCTGGTGGTGTAAATAAGGAATTCCAAGCCAACTGAGGCTACAGGGAGACCCTGTCTCAAAAACAAACAAAAAATACCAAAAGTCTTTACCTACTGAAAACGTGAATTAATTTATATTCAATTTTACCTTTATAATATGGTCTGTGATCCATTTTTAGTTGATGCTTATGTTAGGTATGAACTAAAAATTAAGATTCATTTTTCTGAAGAGATATTCAGTTGCCCCTTTTGAGAAATTTTCTGAGAAAGCTAATTCAATATAAACAACCTTGGCAATTTCATCAACACTCATTTGGCTGTGTGTGCATGTGTGTGTGTGTGTGTGTGTGTGTGTGTGTGTGTGTTTCTGGGTACTCTATTTTGCACATATACATTATTGTGATTTCTGTAGTGCTATAAAAAAAATCTTCCTGTTGGGTGTAGTGGCACACGCCTTTAATCTCAGCATCGGGAGACAGAGACAGGTGTACCACCACGCCCAACTTTTTGTTTACTTGTTTGTTTGAGACAGGGTCTCAGCTGGCCTGGAATTCTCTATGTATACTGGCCTTGAACTCACCAATTCTCCTGCCTTTGCCTTTTGGGTTCTGGGATTAAAGGTGTGCACAACTATGCCTGGCCAAGTGTCACTCTTATATGTGGATAGCCAATTTCCTTAGCCCATTTGTTGAAGATACTCTTTTTGAGATGTATTTTTTTGACATCTTTCTCAATACTTAGGTGACTGTAGCTGTGTAGGTTTGTATCTGTGTCTTATTATTATCGCTCTATAATATAACTTGAAATCAGATATGACAATATCTCTAACATTGTCTCTTTTACTCTGTGTTGCTTTAGCTATCCAGTATCTTTTGTGCCTCCTTATGAATTTTAAGATTTTTTCCTATTTATATGAATAATGGCATTGGAATTTTTATGGGAATTTCATTGAACCTGTAGGTTTGGTAAAACAGCCATTTTCACAATGTTAATTCTTCCATCTTATAGTGTCTCCTTCCTAATTTTTTCTTCAGTGTTTTAAAGTTTTCATTGTAGACATTTTTCACCTCAATTGGTTAATTTTGTTCCAAGGTATTTTTAATACAAATATGAATGGAATTGCTTCCTTGATTTATTTCTCAAATATATGAGAAATATATGAGTGTGTGTGTGTATGTGTGTGTGTGTGTGTGTGTGTATGCTTGTATATAAATGCATTTAGTAAGTGCATTGCGTCCTTGTTTTATTTCTCTAATATATGAGAAATATATGAGTGTGTGTGTGTGTGTGTGTGTGTGTGTGTGTGTGTGTGTGTGTATGTTTGGTAACATTCCTTCTTTTTCTGTTTTATAGAATAGCTTGAAAAACATTGTTGTTACTCTTTTTTAAAGATTTGTTAGAATTCAGCAGTGACTCCTTGTGGGCCTAGACTTTTCTTAGTTGGAAGGGTTTGTTTTTGTTTTTGTTTTTTCTTCAATCTTGATACTCATCGTAGACCCCTTTAAATTGTTTATCTCATCTTGGTTTAACTTGGTAGGACATATTCATCTAGAAATTAATTTGTTTTACATTTTCCAATTTAGGGTGCCAGGAGTTACAAAACTGAGGGTGGAACCTGCCAACTCATGGAGTATGCTAGGGCTGACCCAAGCTTCCAACCAAGAACTTCCTTTCCTCACTACACCTGTCTGTTATAACCCTTTTCAGGATCCCTTAGCTAGACCCACTGGAGGGGTACCCAACCACCACTCCTGATGACCCCACCCAGCATGAAGAAGTCAAATTTGGTCTCTTCTGAAGTTTCTTAATGGTAACTAGGGTTACCTCCTCAGAGTAGGGAGTGATGAGGATGGGAGATAGAAACTGGGCCGGCTGTTTAGGAGTAGTGGCTTTCATGCGGGTCCTTGGCCATAATCTAATAATGCTCTTGGTCCTGCCCAGGTTGGAAGCCAGAAATGATAGAAGTATTTGGAGGGACTCTCACCCCTGGTCTATTTCATAAATGATCTTAGGGTTACCTTTTCAGAGGGGAGAATGTTGCAATAGTCTTGGAAGCCATGAGGCTTTGGTCCCCACCTCCCATTTCCCTGGCAACATTAGAAAGGTAAACATCAGCTCTACCACTCCTTTAAAAATTTAAATGACCATATGAAAAAGTTAGTGGTATCTGGGCTTTGTTGAGACCCATTAAGGCAAAGGTACTTCTTCCTGGTCAAAAGAATAGAATCTAAGTTCACACTGGCACATCTTAAAGGTGTGCACCACCATGCCTGATTTATCTCCTCCTTTTAAGAGTTAATCCAGGCTGGGCCCCTCACCTGGCCAGAGGTCCACTCTCCTCACCCCCCTCCCCACCTCTGGAAATGTGATTCACCTGAAAACATTTTGGAACAAGGGAAGGAATAATTATCCCCTTTAATAAGATGATATACTTTTTCCTTTTTTCCTAGAAACCCCCTCCTTCAATGCAAATACTTGCAGACCTTTCCTCAGGCAGCATTGAGGAGCCTCTGCTGTCCATCCTGTCCACTTTTATGAGTTAGGACTCAGAAAAACCCAAGTTTTCCTTTTTCTTCTTTTTATGCCTTTTTCAGATACTGGCCAAAACATATGCTTTCCCAGGTTCAGTTCCCAACACACACAACTGTCCATAACTCCAGTTCCTGGGGGTCCAGTGCCCTCTTCTGACCTCCATCAGCACTGCATGCACATGGTGCACTTACATACATGCAGGCAACATACTCTTACACATAAAATTTTTAAATAATTTAAGATATGCCCTAATGATTTTCTGATTTTTATTGATATCTGTTGCATTAACTCCCATTCACCTCTTGTTTTAATAATTTGGGTCTTCTCTTTCTTTTGGTTAGTTTGACTAAGGATTTGTTGATCTTGTTTATTTTTTCAAAGAACCAGCTCTGTTTCATTGATTCTTTGTATTGTTTTATCCATTTCAGTTTTGTTCATTTCTACCTTGATCATAATTCTTTCTAATGATTTTTGGATTTGGCTTGTTCTTGTTTTTCCAAGACCCTAAGATGTATCATTAAATTATTTGAGAGTGCTCTGCTATTTTTAATATAGGCACTTGTATCCATAAACCTCCCTCTTAGATCTCCTTTAATTGAATTCCATAGGCCAGGATGAATTGTGTTTTCTTTTTCATTCAATTCTAGGAATTTTTTGTTTGAGATAGAATTTTTCCTCAATTTCTTCAATGACCCATTCATCATTCAAGAGTGTGTTGTTTAATCTCCATGAGTTTGTGCATGTTCTATATGCTCATCTTGGTGTTGATTTCTGTTTTTTAAAATATTTATTTGTGCCAGGAGGGGTAGCACACGCCTTTAATCCTAGCACTTGGGAGGCAAGGCAGGTGATCTCTGTGAGTTCAAGGCTGGCCTGGTCTACATAGTGAGTTCCAGGACAGCTGGGGCTACAGGGAGACCCTGTCTCAAAAAAAATA
>NW_008340429.1:1248492-1276911 GCF_000622305.1 Nannospalax galili
TCCAGGACAGCTGGGGCTACAGGGAGACCCTGTCTCAAAAAAAATATTTATTTGTATTATTTATATGTATGTGTGTGTGAATGTATATGCACATGTGTGTGCAGGTGACCAAAAAGGCCAGAAAGGCTATGGAATCTCCTAGAGCTGGAGTTACAGGTGATTTTGAGTCCCTTGATGTGGGTGCTGGGAACCAACCTCAGATCCTCTGAAAGAGCAGAAAAGTGCTCTGACAGCTGAGCCATCTCTCCAGCCCTTTAATTTCTAGTTTTCTCCATTGTGGGCAGAACACAAGAAATTTTATCAAGTTCTCTATATTTGTTAAGACCTGCCTTGTATCCTAGTGTATGATCTATTTCAGAGAAAGTTCCATGGATTGCTGAAAAGAATGTATATTATGCAGTGTTTGGAAGGAATGTTCAGTGAATGGCTGTTAGGTCCACTTGATCTGTGATGTCATTTAACTCAGAAGCTTCTCTGTTTTTGTCAGAGTGACCTGCGTGTTGGTGAAAATGGAGTATTAAAGTCACCCACTAGTTCTGTGTTGCGATTAATCTGTGACTTTATATCTAGTAGTATTTGTTTTATGAAATTGGGTTCATTTGTATTTGGTGTGTGTATGTCAAAAACTGTAATGTCCACTTGATGGGCTTATCTTTAATCAATATGAGGTAAACTCTATTTCTTGTGACTACTTCTTTTTTCTTCTTGTTGGTTGTTTTTTGACAGGGTCTCCTTAGTCACAGCCCACCTGGAAGTCACAGTGTGAACCAGGGTGGCCTCGATCTTGCAGAGATCCACCTGCCCCTGCCTCCCGAGGGCTGGGATTAAAAGTGCACACCACCACACCTGGCTCTTGTGACTACATCTATTTGTTTCCTAATTCCATTTGATTGAAATATCTTTTTCCATTCGTTCACCCTCTCTGTTTTTAATGATGAGGTCCATTTATTGGAGGCAATAGATGGATGTTAGTCTGTGCCTTTTCATCGGTGAATTGTGACCATTCAAAGTTATTATTGAAAGGAATGTATTGTTCCTGTCATTTTATTTTTGTAGTATCTGGTGTTTTCCCATTCTTCCATTGCATAACTAGATTCTTGAATGGTTTATTCTTTCCTGTAGCCTCATGGATGTGTTCATCTTTCTCTCTGTCCAAAGAGTTCCTTCAGATATTTTCTGTAGGACTGGCTTAATGTTATGAATTTCTTTAGCCTATTTTTTTTTATCATGGAAAGTTTTCTTTCTCTTTTGATTATGACAAATAGTTTTTTTTCTTTTTGTTTTTGTTTTGTTTTGTTTTTGTCTTTTTGAGACAGGGTCTCCCTGTAGTCCCAGCTGGCCTAGAACTCACTTTGTAGACCAGGGTGGCCTCGAACTCACAGAGATCTGCCTGCCTCTGCCTCCTGAGTGCTGGGATTACAGGCATGTGCCACCACACCCAGATCTGGGTTGGCAGTTGTCTTTCAGGACTTAAAATACATCATTCCAAATCCTCCTGGCTTTTTAAGTTTTTTTGAGAAACCTGCCATTATTCTAATGGGCCTGCCTTTATGTGTAATTCGGTGTTTTTTCTTTTGCAGCTTTTAAAATACTTTAATCATATACTTTGCATCTTAACTATAATATGATATGGGAAGGTTCTTTTCATGTCTCGTCTGTTTGGTGTTCTAAATGCCTCCCACACCTGAATGGGCATCTTGTTCCCTAGTTTGGGGCATTTTTCTGCTATGATTTTATTTTTAAATGCTTTCTATGTCTTTACCATGGAATTATTCGTCTTTGTCTACAATCCATAGCATGGGTCTTTTCATGATGTCCCACAGATCTCAAATATTCCAATTATACTTTTTGTTACTTTGTCTCATCAATGTCTAATGTTCCAGTTCTTGTACCTTGTCTTCAAGCCCACATGTTCTGCCCTCCCCTTGATCCACTCTGTTAGTGAGGCTTTCCGCGGAACTTTTTGACTTACTGAATTTTTCATTTCCAGTATTTCTTTTTATTAAATTCCAGTTTCAGTTCCTGTAATGACTTCCTTATTTCATTCAGCTGTTTATTTGTGTTCTCTTGGAATTCACTCAGGAGTTTGTTTGTGTCCTCCTTGTTTTCTTTGAGCATACTTATTTATAATCATTCTTTTGAATTCTTTTTCTAAGATTTCATTTAATTCACTCTCATTGGAGGCCATTACTATGGGATTAGTACTTTTGGGAGGAATCATTTTGCCTTGGTTTTTCATGTTTCTTGTGTTTATGCATTGGGACTTAAGTGTCTAGGCTTGGTTGAATTTTTTTTTCATCTTTATTTTAGTAGACGTGTTCACAATGTTTAAGAGGGACTAGGTTGTAGTGGGTTTTGTAAATGTAAAGGGTCATTTTCCTTTGCTAGACTGGCATTTGGGGTACCAGACTTGATCCCCAGTACTTTCTTGAGAATAGAATACTGTCTGAAAAACAATCACTCTCAAGAAGTATGCACAGTATGAACATACAATAATAGTCAAATAAAAAACACTCACTTCTGGAACCAGCAAGGTGGCTCAGTGGATAAAGGCAACTGCTGCCAAGCCTGGCAACTTAAGTTCAATACCCAGGATCAACATGGTAGAAATAGAGGACTGACTCCCACAAGTTTTCCACTTGCATGCTGTGGTGCACAAGTACATCCAAAGGCACACACACACACACACACACACACACACCAAACACAAATAAATCTTTTTTTAAAAGGCATTTCTTGCCAGGCATGGTGGCGTATGCCTTTAATCCTAGCACTTGGGAGCTACAGAGAGACCCTGTCTCAAAAAAAAAAAAAAAACCATTTCTTGGGCTGGAGAGATGGCTCGTAAGGGCACTGACTGCTCTTGTAGAGGACCCGGGTTCGATTCCCAGCACCCACATGGTGGCTACAAACCGTCCTTAACTCCAGTTCCACGGGAATCCAAAGCCCTCTTTCTGACCTCTGCGGCGTTGCATGACATGGGTGCACTCACATACATGCAGGCAATACACTCATACACATAAAATAAAAATAATAAATAAAATAAGCAGAGGTCGGTGGATCTCTGAGTTCAAGCCAGTTCCATAGGATCTGATGCCCTCTTCTGGCCTTGGTGGGTATTACACACATGTGGTGCACTTACATGTAGGCAGACACTCAAACATGTACAAATAAATAAATAAATATTTTTTTAAAAAGGCATTTCTGAAGTGCCAATTATTTTGGGAAGTAAAGTTATAATGCCATGCTCAGTAATTTATTAATTACTGTGGGTATGAGTGGAAATGGAAAAAGGCAGAGGAGTATGGAATTGGTAGAGAAAAAGAACAGGGGGCTGGAGAGATGGCTCAGCATTAAGAGCATTGGTTGTTCTTGCAGAGGACCTGGATTTTGTTCCTAGCACCCACATGGTGGCTAACAACCATCCCTATCTCGATCCAGTTCTAGGGGATATGATGCCCTCTTCTGACCTCTGCAGGCATTGCATGACACAAGTGCACTTACATGCACGCAACACACTCATATACATAAAATAAAAATAATGAATAAAATTTTTAAAAAAGAAGAGGAGGGAAATGTAAAGAGATGGAGGATTGGAAGAGACAGTCTGGGAAGGGAGTGAGACAATTTTGGCTAAAGGTAGAATGAGAAGAGAGAAGTAAAGAAATGCAATCAGGTAAAACAGTCCTAAGCTCTTAGGATGCTGAGATACAGAGACCCCATAAACCAGGCCAACCTACAGTCTTTAGGAAAGTTTATGAAAAGAAAAATGAAAAAAGGGAGACAAGGAAGGAGAGGACAAGAACAGAGCAGAGAAGGGCTGGACTGCTAAATGGACATTGAGTGTTAAAGGAGGCATCATTGTGAAGAGAGGAGGGCTAGATGGGGTACAGAGTATGAATGCAATCTGACCCATCTGCTAGATCAGTCTCCGTTCTCTTAGCATTCCTTCCTGGGTTCCCAGATGGTTATCACATCCCTGGGCATTCCTTTGAAAGGCCAGTGTTCAGATGCTGGCCACACTTCTGGGTGATTCTTTGAGCATTGAGTTTCAAATGCTGTTCTCCAAGCTGTGCTTTGGAATTGGGTTACAGATGCTGACCTGGTCAGTGAATGACAGTATAAATTGTTGAGTGTTTGGACTTACTATATTCCTTTAAGAAACAGTGAAGTTAAATACATGGACTCATGTAGAGATATGTGTAATTTTTCAGTAGGTTTTTGGACTGGGACTCTTCTCATATGAACCAATGGTGTCAGCATGCACAAGACCCATGCAAACTCAAGCAGACAAAAACCTAGCACAGAATTGTGGAAATGGGTAGCAGGCCCCAATCTTAGTCAAAGAATTATTGGCAACTACTGGGTACTGGGTGAGGAAGAGCTGATCTTTTTTTTTTTTTTTTGGTTTTTTTGAGACAATTGAGCTTTCTAAATTTCATACAACATTTCCCACTCAAATCTAGATCCCTCCCCTATCCATGCCTTCTCCTATCCCTTATGCACTCTGCCATACATGCTGAGTCCTATTCATTCAGGCGTTTGTACCCAAATGTCCTTCAGTGTAAATGTGTCTACAGGAGCCTGGTCAGCCCACCCAGTATGTAAGTTATACTCTCCCTCACGTGCCACGAAGGTCAGAAGAGAGCTTCGGATTCCCCTGGAACTGGAGTTAAGGACAGTTCATAGCCACCATGTGGGTGCTGGGAATCAAACCCGGGTCCTCTGCAAGAGCAGTCAGCTCTCTTAACCACTGAGCCATCTCTCCAACCCCAAAGCTGATCTTCTTAAAGGGAGGGACTGTAGATAGGTTGACTAGATCCCAGTGGATGAACTTGCACTGAGGAGCATCTGGGGACACTAACGACATGATAGGCCTTAACACAAATGACAGAATGTATGAATTACAGTGGGGGGGGGGCTATGGGAGTGTGCCAGTGGGAAAGGGAGTATAAAGATGATTAAGATGTTCTGTATGAAATACATAAAAATCAAATTTTAAAAAAGTTTGAGCCAATCTGTACTACATGAGACCCTGTCAAAAAAAAAATCTCTTCATGTTGTGGTCATTTTTATAGTAGTTTTTGTGGGTTTTATTCTGTTTATTAAAAATTATTTAGAAATTAAAGATATTAGCTCTTTGTCCAAGAGCTTTTTGAACATGTTTTCTACCCATATGTCATTTGCTATTCTTTTGTTTTTGTTTTTCTTTTGTTTATTTTTTTTAAGACAGCATCTCACTATACAGCCCTGACAGCATCTCACTATGTAGACCAGAATGGCCTGGAACTCACAAAGATCTGCCTTCCTCTCCCTCCTGAGTACCAGGATTAAAGGCTTGTACCACCACACCTTCATTTGCCTTTTGACGATGCTTACTGCATTTTTTTTGTAATGAAAAATCAAATCAATTTTTTTATATTTAGATTTCTAATCTATTTGAAGTGTACTTCTGAGGCTGAAGAGATGACTCAGAAGTTAAGAGTACTGACTTTTGCAGATGACCCAGGTTTAGTTCCCAGTACCCACATGGTAGCTGGCAATGGTCCATAATTCCAGTTCCAGGGGATCTGATCCCTCTTCTGACTTCTACAGGCATTGCACATACAGGTGAACTTACATACATACATGAAAAACACTCATACACATAGAATAAAAATAAATAAATAAAATTTAAAATGTATTCCTATGTGTTCTGAGTATGAATCTAAGTTTATCTTTTTTTCCAAATAGCTATTCAATACCACTACCCAGAAAGTACATCTGGGGGCTGGAGAGATGGCTCAGCGGTTACGAGAACTGACTGCTCTTGCAGAGGACCCGGGTTTGATTCCCAGCACCCACATGGCAGCTACAAACCTTCCTTAACTCCAGTTCCAGGGGATCCAAAGCCCTCTTCTGGCCTCCGTGGCATTGCATGACACAGGTGCACTCACATACATGCAGGCAATACACTCATACACATAAAATTAAAATAATAAAATATTTTTTAAAAGTACATCTGAGCTGGCAAGATGGCTCAGGAAGTAAAGGTATTACCACCAAGCCTGACAACCTGAGTTCCATCCTTAGAACCTACATGGTAGAAGGAAAAAAAAGACTCCCACAAGCCATCCTCTGTCCTTCACATGTTCATTTTCCCTCCCTCCCTCCCTCCCTCCCTCTCTCCCTTTCTTTGTCCCCTACACAAAACAAACAAACAAACAAATAAATAAATAAATAAATAAATAAATAAATAGAGGCTGGAGAGATGCTCAGCAGTTAAGAGCACTTGCTATTCTTTAAAAGGATCAGAATCTGGTTCCCAGCACCTTCATGGTGGTTCACAACAGTCTGTAACTCCAGCTCCAGGGGATTCAACATCCTCTTCTGGCCTCTGCAGGCATCAGGCATGCATGTAGTATACTCATACATGCAGGAAGAACACTGATACACATAAAATAAAGTAAATCTTTTTTCTAAAATTTCCATAATCTAAGATAATGTCTCTATCATATACTAAACTTCTATAGTGCCATTTACTCTTTCCTTAAAATTAAAAGTATATAATGAAATAAATTAATGAAAAAAATAATGCTAGAACACTCAGCCATTTAGTGAGAACTAGTGGTGATTATAGAGCAATGTGAAAACAACACATTGGGGCAAAACTGAACAAATTCTGTCTGAGGAGAATTTAGGTCTCTTGCAAGACGTTTGTGTGGACAAATTTAGTAAGTATTTTGCAGGTAGTTTCCTGACATGTTTATTTTGTGATGTAATAAACAGTCATAGGATGCTAATTTAACCAAGACTGAAGAAAATATTAAACAGAGAGTGTATAAACATATTCTAAAAAGCTTTTCACCTCTAGCTGACTGTGGTGGCCCATGATTATAATCCCAGGTCTTGGGAGATGGAGACAGGAGGCTGAGAATTCAAGGTCATCTTCAGCTATATAGTGAGTTTCAGGACAGCCTGGGCTGCATGAAACCCATCTTAAAATAAACAAACACATGAAAACAAAGCGTTTGAGCTATAAAATCATTCATTCCAAAAGATTTTATGAGATTTCTTCTTATTCTTAGACAGAATGGAGATCTTACAAAATTTATTAAAATCACAGATTATCTTTTCAAATCAAAGTGAGCAAAATATTCAGATAATCTAGGTAAATATTAAAGCTAGCCCATTCAGATTCTTTGCCGATTCTTTGCCAAATCTTTGAAACTCCTACTGTCTAACTTGGAGTACATGTTTGTTTGATAATAAAGTTATCTGTTTTATTATATTTCTCTTCAGATCTCTTTGTTTGACCTTAGGATGCTGTTCAATAGATAAATTAGATTGAATTGAAAGATTACTAGCTGACATTTAGGATGTTATTAAGAAGAATATGCATGTATATAAGTTTTGTTGTTTTTGTTCTTGAGACAGGGTCTCATTCTGTAGTTCAGGCTGACCTGGAAAACACTATGTCTGTCAGGCTGGCCTTGGACTCACTGCAGTTTTGTTGCCTCAGCATCCTAAGTGCTGAAACTATATATGTGAGCCATCATGCCTGACTGAAAATACATTTTTTCTAGAATGCAATGATTTACTTTTAAAACATCTTGAATTGGATTGTCTGATATAACTGACACCCTTGGAACAGTATTAGATAATTAACCAATTATTTAATAATAAAAATAATATCACCTGATGGGTGTGGTAGCACACTCCTTCAATCCCAACTCTATGGAGTAGAGGCAGGCAGATCTCTGTGAGATCAAGGCCAGCCTTGTCAACATAGTGAGTTCCAGGTCAGCTGGGGCTACAGGAAGCTCTTGTCTCAAAAATACAAAATAATAATAATAATAATAATAATAATAAATCATGTAATCTTTTTAAAGAGTTTCCTCAGTACCAGGCAGGGCCATTATCATGGGCGTGTAGCCTGTTCAGTCACACAGGGTTTCATGCTAGGAGGGGACCCATACATAAAAGCCATCTGTGCCTGGGATAATGCTCTGCTGTCACTGCCTTAAAATTCTCAGTAATTAGGGGGTGGAGAAATGGCTCAGCAGTTAAGAACACTGGCTGTTCTTGCAGAAGACCTGGGTTTGAATCCCAGCACCCACATGGCAGCTCACAACTGTTCGTAACTCCAGTTCCAGGGGATCCAACAGCCTCTTCTGTCCTCTGAGGGCATTACACTACACGGGTGCACTTACATACATGCAGGCAATACACGCATACACATAAAAAATAAAATAAAATATTTTTTAATTCTCAATAATTTA
Organism: Nannospalax galili; assembly: GCF_000622305.1. NCBI lineage: Eukaryota > Metazoa > Chordata > Mammalia > Rodentia > Spalacidae > Nannospalax > Nannospalax galili. The sequence goes on from NW_008340429.1 coordinate 1,256,754, forward strand.
ACAAGCTCCATAATGTTATTTTACAGCAACCCAGCAAATTATACAGCCAGTTTTAGTGCCAAGCATTGTTTAGCAAGGAAGGTACATAATATTTCAAGGAAGCCTCAAGACTGTATATGAAATGGAAGAGGAGTAAAACTATCAGAAAGGAATCTATCTTAGTATGTAAGGTGGCTTTGAGTCAGGTGGTGGCCGTAGACAGAGAAAGTAATTGATAGTTTCAAAATATACTTTGGAAGCTGAGTGTGGTGGCGCACGCTTTTAATCCCAGCACTAAGGAAGCAGAAACAGGCAAATCTCTTCAAGTTTCAGGTGAGCCTGGTCTACATAGAGTTCCAAGCCAGCCAGGGATACATAGTTAGACCTTGTCTCAATCAATCAATCAATCAATCAATCAATCAATCAATGAATCAATCAATCAGTCAACACACAAACATGCACATGCGCGCACACACGTGTGTAGGCATATGGTATATACACACATACTTTGGAACTGGGGCTCTATCTTGGTAGTAGAACCCTTACCTAGCATGCACAAAGGTCCTAGATTTGATTCCTAGGACTACAAAACAAATCACACACACACACACACACACACACACACACACACACTTTAGAGATCATAAGCATTGATATGGACTGGCAGTGAATTGGATATGGTGATGCAGAGGATGCTTAAAAAGTGGCTTATGAAGTGCCACTTATTAAGTGAGAAAGTTTAGAGAAAGAAGAGAATTGAGGGTGTAATCAACACTGGATTAGACATTGTGCTAAGGAAGCTAGAATTAAAGGCGAACATATTTTATAATTTCTTCTAATAAAAATTCTATTTACCCAGAAACATTCAGAATGTCAACAAAACAGCTGATATTGGATTTTTTTTTTTTTGGTCTTTTTGAGACAGGATCTCCCTGTAGCTGCAGCTGGCCTGGAACTCACTATGTAGACCAGGCTGGCCTTGAACTCACAGAGATCTGCCTGCCTCTGCCTCCCGAGTGCTGGGATTAAAGGCGTGCGCCACCATGCCCATCTGATATTGGATTTTTAAAATTTGATTTTGAACTTTCTTTGTATGAGTGTTTTGCCTGCATGTATGTATGTGTACCGTGTGTGCAGTGCCTGTGGAGGCCAGAGGTGTGAAGGTGTCGGAACCCTTGAAATTAGAGCTACAGAGAGTTGTGAGCTGCCATGTGGGTGCTAGAAACTGAACCCAGGTCCTCTGTAAGAACAGCTGGTGCTCTTAACCACTGACCCATCTCTCCAGCCCCTGGATTTTTAAAATAAAAAAATTGCAATTGCAAGGTGGTATTTACCTAGTAGAATAATTATTTCATATGAGTTCCATAGAACACCAAAACTACCATTCCCACACAATTTTTGCTATTTAAAAATAAATACAATTTTATGCCACAACCAGGCATAGTGACACATATCTTTAATCTCATCACACAGGAGGCAGAGGCAGGCAGATCTCTGTGAGTTCAAGTTCAGCCTGGTCTGTATAGGGAGTTCCCTATATAGGCAAGTCAAGGATATATAGTGAGACCCTGTCAAGAAAGAAAGGGAGGGAGAGAAAAGAAAGAAAAAGAGAAAAAGAACTTCATTTGGTAGTGTGTGTAGACAAAAAGAGACATTGCAGGCCTGGCATAGTGGTGCAAGGCTTTAATTCCAGCAGAGGCAGAGGCAGGAGGGGATAAGAGTTCAAGGCCAGCCTCATCTATATACTCAGTTCCAGGCCAGCAAGGCTATATAGTGAGACCTTGTCTCAAAGAGGCATTGCAGTTTAAAAGCAAAGCTTACACAGCTTCATACTTAAGGGGTTTTTGTTTTGTTTTATTTTTTCTTTTAAAAAGATTGAGTTGTGTCTGATGGAGGGGGAGGAGTTGGTACATGCCTTGTATACAAGAAATAATACTGTACTAGAATCAAATTATTTATAATATTCACCTTCGTATTCCTTCTCCTCATTTTCCCCTTCCTCTTGTTATTTTCAGCCTGGATGGCTCGTTTTGTTGTTGTTGTATCAAGCTTTTCTTTAGTGTGGTACAGCAATACCCTTTTCACATATTTTCTTCAGCTAAACAGCTGCCTTTTTCATAGTGCTGCTGTTGTTCTCCTCCATCTCACCTAGTTTCTGTTTGACAGCACCAATGGATAAACCAGGGTGTTCTCCTTAGGCATTTAGTCAGCTATCCCTGAAACATTGAGTTGCTCAGTGTTCCCACTTGCCCCAGGGCTCTCTGTACAGAGTTCAATATACTGCAGGAGTTGTCTATTATTCCTCTTTAGTGAAAATTCCACAAAATCAGAACTATGGAGCTGAAGTGTAGCTCACTAATATAGCACTAGCCTAATATGTGCCTGAGCTCAATCCCAAGGATATGAGGGTGTGGGGAGGAAGGAAAGAAGGGAAAAAAGGCAGGTAGGCAAACCCACAAAAACAGAAAGCAATTCCCCGAGGCTGAGTAAGAGTAAGAGTAGATAACCATGAGGGGAATTTTCTCGGTGAAGGGATTATCCTAAACCTGAATGTTAGTTGAATGAATATAAATTTACTAAAATCCTTGAATTATATTGGTGGGCAGTATGCAGTGTATAGTTGTTGAAAAGATTTAAAGATGATTCAAGTGCTATTGTTTTTCAATGAGCACTATTATTACTCCTAGTTTACAGATTAATAAAAGTTAAAAAATAAAAGTTTTAGGGCTAGGGTTGTAATTCAGTGGTAGAATGCTTATCTAGCAAGTACAAAGCCCTGGGGTCAGTAACCCGCCACCATAAAAATAAAAGTATAGTTTTCATAGTTAAGCAACTACTAAGGGAATATTCAGTATTGGAAGTTGATTCTTTTTTGACACCATAGTATATTTACCATATACTATGTTTGCTTTCTGTTTTGAAAGCACATTATTTTTACTATATCTCATTGGTCAGAAGAGCTCTTGAAATGATAAGACAAGATAAAAGATGGAGACTAGGAAATTGTGTTAATTCTATATGCTCATACTTCTATTTTCCCTGGTTACAGGTGACAACAAGTTACTACAGCTAATGTGGCTCTTTGGCAACCTGTATTCTCCCTTCAAATCATTAGAGTTAAACTGTTTCATGGGGCTGGAGAGATGGCTCAGCAGTTAAGAGCACTTACTGCTCTTACAGAGGACCCAGGCTCAGTACCAGCATCCACATGGCAGCTCCTGTCCATAACTCCAGCTCTAGGGGATCCCCACACCTTCTTCTGGCCTCTGTGAGCACTAGGCACACATGTGGTACACATGCAGGCAAAATACTCATCCACATAAAATAAAAATAAAAAAGAAACATTTTCTTTTGAACCACTGATAGCTTAAAAGAATGAATGTGTCTATGAGCTGGAGAAATATCTCACTCGTAGAGTGCTTCCACAAGGCCTGAGTTCAGTCTCCACCACTGGGAGAAAAAACTAGAGAAAATGAATACACACAAATGAGTTTCTCTCTCTCTCTCTCTCTCTCTCTCTCTCTCTCTCTCTCTCTCCCTCTCCCTCTCCCTCTCCCTCTCCCCCCCCCCTTTAGTGTATGTTACAGTTACTTATTATGACGTTAACATGAAGGCACTACATTAAAAATGTATCTGGGGACAGTTACTTATTATGACGTTAACATGAAGGCACTACATTAAAAATGTATCTGGGGCCTAGTACTGTGGGCTCAGAAGGACACTTGCCCCCCATTGTGTGAGGCTGTTACCAGAAGCCAGAGGCTGTATTCTAGTTTGTTTCTCCATTGCTGTGACAAAATACTCTGACCAATACCAACTTGGGGAGGAAAGGGTTTATTTTATCTTACATCTCCCAGGTCACAGTTCACCAAGGAACCCAAGGTAGGAACTCAGGGCAGGAACCTGGAGGTAGAAGCTGAAGCACAGGCCATGGAGGAACGCTGCTTACTGGCTTGCTCCCCTGGTCCCTTCTCCGCCCCCCCCCCCCCCCTCTCTCTCTCCTTTTTTTTTTTAGAGTTGTGACTCAGGCCAGCTGAGCTGCTTCAGCCTGCTTTGTTATGCAACATAGGCCCACCTGCCTAGGGGTGACACCACCCACAGTGGGCCAGGCCCTCCCACATCACACAACATTCAAGATGCCCCACAGACATGGCCACAGGCCAGTTCAATAGAGCCCAGTTGAGGCTCCCTCAACCCAGGTGTGTCAAGTTGACACTAAAGTTATCAGAACACGCTGGGCCAGGCATTGCCAGGATTTTAGTTTCTTATTCAAGAATTAAATAAAAGCCCACTCAGATTGAAAAGTAGCTAGGAAACTTTATTAAAAAGCAATAGTACCAATTGAAAAATAAAATTGATAGCAGACCACCTCAGTGAAAGTATTCTGGGGCCCCAGAGACTTATTTTTTACCCAGAATCTAAAGGAAGAAGGAGTTGGTTACTAAGGGGCATAGTTTTTATGGTTCTCTATTTTGATTGGCAGATTAGGTCATGTAATCATTTTTCTGTTGTGCATCTCTCTTTATAATGCATCTGAGTTTGATCATATGACTGCCTAATTATGCATAGATATAAGATAATAAATAAGGGATTCTCTCTAAAAGTTCACTTAGGGACAGAGTTTTGTTTTATTGTGCATGAGCAGCTCAGGCCAGATAAGCCTTTCCAGTTTTGAACCCTGACATCAGTAAAGTGTAATTGAATAGAATCTGTTTAAGGTTGATGGACCTAAGGGGAGGAGAAATTTGCTCCATTGTGTAGAGCAGGATGTGCATGCAGCTCAGTGAAGATGTGGGGGTTCTATGTTGCTAATAGGTTGCTAGGTATACTATTCAAAGAGGGCTGTATGTGCATAGTATATCCAGGTAAGCATTTCAGGCTGCCACTACATTATTATTAGGAGAGGGGTATGTGCATAGCCCAAACCAAATAGAATCTCAGATTACTAAACTATTCCTTATGATTTCCTGTAACAGAGAGAGAGAGAGAGAGAGAGAGAGAGAGAGAGAGAGAGGAGAGAACTAGAAAAAAGAACTGGGGATACAGTTCAGTGGTATAGTATTTGCTTAGCTTGCATGAAGCAATAGGTTTAACACACATACAAGCATGAAGTACATACTGTAATGTATGGGGTGTAAGTAGAATACAAATTATTATCAAAAATGGTATAGTTCCTGACCCAGTAAGCTTTTTTAAAAAAATTTCTTTTGGGTGAAAGAGGCATACATGCTTAAAAAATAATCTAACCTAATCCCATTTGTCAATTCTTGCTATTAATTCTGCTTATGTGAAATAAGCCAGATTCACAAAGACAAATATCACGTTTTCTCTCCTGTGAAATCTAGGAGTGAAGGGGGAGGAAAGGATATGAAAACAAAAGAGGGGTTATTAGGAAGGTGTATGAGGCAAAGCAGAGGAGTGGATGAGGGTAATAGAGGAGGAAATATAAATATCCATTACGTGAATGTATAACAATGGCACAATAAAACCCCTTACTTTGTATAATTAATATAAACTAATAAAAATCAACAAAATTTATATTGTGTTAAGTTCAATGGAAAAAAAAAAAGGTGTTCCAAGAGATCATAATAAAGAATCCTGCTTTTAGCTGAAACTGAAAAGTTTGTTTTGTTTTATTATACTTTGTTTGGGAACAGGATGCCATGTAGCCTAGGCTGGCCTCAAATTATTTATAGGCAAAGATGACCTTGGACCCTTGATCCTTCTGCCTCCACTTCTTCAGTGCCAGGATTATAGACATGTACTACCATGCCCAGTATATTCAATCAAATTGAGGGCCTCATGCATGCTTGGTCATCACTCAACCAACTGAGCTACATCCCCAGCTCATTTGTTTGCACTGAGAGCAATAGGATGGAGTAATGAGAGGAAGAAGGCATGAAAACTTGAATTCTGTACAAAGGATTTGGTATTGTATTTCAAGAATAACACAGTGCTCTTAAGGAATGCAGGAGAAATAAATGACCTAACTGAATATTGGGGAAGTTCATCCTACCTACTGTGGACAGTGAATCCCAGAAATATCTGCTGGTTTATGAAGAGGTCTTACAAGAACTACAAGCCTTATTATTAAGGAGAAAAGTAACTAAAGCTGGTTTTCAGGGATTAGGGATGTGTGGCTCAGAGATAGACACTTGCCTTGCCTAGCATGTATAAGGCTTTGGGTTCAATCTCCAACACACTCCCCTCAGTTTTCAGAATCCAAATTGTGACAAGTGATAGTGAACAGGCAAAAAAAGAAAAGATTGTTAAAACAGTACCTCTCTGAATAATCCACTAAATTTTGTGCTTATCAAACTTTAATGTGTTTTAGAACCAGTCAGGTGTTTTGGTAAAATGCAAATTCTGGTTCAACAGCTGGCCTAGAGCTGTAAATGTCTTCATTTCTAACAAGCTCCAAATGCCTGTGGCCATTGGTTCTCATACTTTGAGTAGCAAGTCATTGGGCTATGGTCCTGATTCTAAATTCTAATGGATCAATCTTCTAATATCTGTCACACTTCTTGGTGGTCTGGCCAATTGTCAGTTATTTTAAACTGGTTTTATTGCCAGGCGTGGTGGTGCATGCCTTTAATCCCAGCACTCAGGAGGCAGAGGCAGGCAGATCTCTGTGAGTTCAAGTCCAGCTGTGGCTACAGGGCGACCCTGTTTGGGGCGGGGGGACACAACAAAACTGGTTTTGTTTTCTTTTTTGATGGGTGGGGGGCACAAGGTCTTCTAACTTCAAAACTAGGGGGGTGGCTAAGGGAGATGGCAGTGCTGAATATGTGAAAAAAAAAACGGGTCATATATAACTTTTTATTTCATCAGAAAATATCCTGTTTCTTTAATTTGTCTGCCTATCTCCCTGCCTAGGATTAAGATTCAGTTATATTTCAGGAAGGGTATAACATGTATACAGAATGAGTGTGTGGTTCCTAAAACTTTACAACCAGCATCTAATACAGTGATTTCCATAATTAATTGAGGCTTACTCTGTACCAGGTATTTACAGCTGCCTTATTAATAGGATAGGATTCCAGGAACCCTTACAAGATTAGTTTCTTGTCTAAGACATACAGCTAAACTCTGCCTTGTTGTATTGCTAATTCTTATTCAATATCTTAACCATTGCTATTTTGTTTGGTGACTACAATCCTAAGTGTGGAACTTTTTATTCTGTGACTAAAAGCTTTGTATTTCTCCAGAGAATTTATAGAGCTTTGCTACCATGATTTCAATCATTTTATGAAAGGTCCTAGGTGCCATATGGACTCTCCCCCCGCAGCATACACACCTTCTGCTCCATCTTCTATCTGAGAAAGTTATTCTTTATTAGCAATGGAATATGAACCCAGAATCTTAGGAAACTGATTAATCCAGTAACAAGGAAGTGTTTGAGAGATCATGTTCTAACCAATTCAGACTATGTACCTTGGGAAAAATGGAGTAGGGAAATTTCACATTGCTTCTTGGTTCTTAAAAAAAAAAAACGAAAGCAGTGACATTCAGTTTTAATAGAAATAAAATCTGAATTTTATTTTTTAAAGTTTAAGACAGAGTTAAACCAAACGAATAGCCCCCGTTGATTTGCTCTACTGAGGAAGTATGGAATTCTCCAGGCTCTTTTGGACTGAGATAAAACTGGTTTGGGGGGAGGGGGACTTGCAGGCAATTAAACCCTCAGGCATGCAAAGTCAGAATCACCACGAAGCATACGCGCACATACACACTCCCGGCGCATAAAACTGATGGTATCAGTCCCCCAGAAATGCTAATTCCTCCTTCCTAGCAGGGTCTGGCTGCTTCTCTGTCCTCCAACAAACCAGATTTGTTGGCATTTTTCCAGACCACGTAGTGTCGTTTCCGGTTTCTTGTGATCAAAGACAGCGATTAAGGTGTTTCGTGGCCCTGGTTTGGCTTGGAGATTTACAGAGCCTCCAACTTCGTCGCCCCGCGGTAGGCTTTCCAGGTTGGGTTTTCCTTCTCTGATTCCGGCCAGGAGCTTGGCCGGAAACTCTGGAAGGCAGCCAAGGGAAAGTGAAGTTCCTGGCGCGAGCGCGTGTCCCGCTCAAAGAGCCCGGCGCTAGCGCATTCTCCGTGCAGTTATTGGCTGGGACTCTGTGTGCCGCTGTCGGCCAATGAAGACGCTGGAGATCTGGCCCCCGCCCGGCCCCTTTCGGCGCCCCGGGATGAGGCAGAGACTGAACAGCGGGCGAACAAATCAGTGGCACCCAGAAAGCCATGTCGGACTCGGAGCTCAGCGCCCAAGCGCTAGCCCGCTGAAAGTTTCTCAGCGAAATCGCCGGGACACTCTGGACCCCGCCAAGAAGAACTGCTTTTGAGTGAGATGGTCCGAGCGGCCTGGAGGAGCGGACTGGTACGCACCGGGATTGTGGTGGGAGTTTTGCTTCTGCTAGCTGCCTTGAGCAAGGCCTCCACCATCATTCGGTATGAGATTCTGGAGGAGAGAGAGAAAGGTTTCCCTGTGGGTAACGTGGTCACGGACCTTGATCTGGACCTCGGCAGTCTGTCAGCGCGCAGGCTCCGGGTGGTGTCCGGAGCGAGCCGTAGATTCTTTGAGGTGAACTGGGAGACCGGAGAGATGTTCGTAAACGACCGTCTAGATCGAGAGGAGCTGTGTGGGACACTGCCCTCCTGCACTGTAACTCTGGAGTTGGTGGTGGAGAACCCGCTGGAGCTGTTCAGCTCGGAAGTGGTGATCCAGGATATCAACGACAACAATCCCTCTTTCCCCACCCGGGAAATGAAATTGGAGATTAGCGAGGCCATGGCGCCGGGGACGCGCTTTCCGCTCGAGAGCGCGCACGATCCCGATGTGGGGAGCAACTCTTTACAAACCTATGAGCTGAGCCATAACGAATACTTTGCGCTTCGCGTGCAGACTCGAGAGGACAGCACCAAATACGCGGAGCTGGTCCTGGAGCGCACCCTGGACTGGGAACGGGAGCCTAGTGTCCAGTTGGTGCTGACGGCGTTGGACGGAGGAACCCCACCTCGCTCCGCCAGCCTTCCCATTCGCATCACAGTGCTGGACGCAAACGACAATGCGCCTGCCTTCAACCAGTCTTTGTATCGGGCGCGCGTCCGGGAAGATGCGCCCCCCGGCACTCGCGTAGCTCAGGTTAGTGCAACTGATCTGGATGAAGGCCTCAACGGCGAAATCGTTTACTCCTTCGGCAGCCACAACCGTGCTGGTGTGCGGGAGCTATTCGCCTTAGACCTTGTAACCGGGGTGCTGACAATCAAGGGTCGACTGGACTTCGAAGACACGAAACTCCATGAGATTTACATCCAGGCTAAAGACAAAGGCGCCAATCCTGAAGGAGCACATTGCAAAGTATTGGTAGAGGTTGTGGACGTGAATGACAATGCCCCGGAGATCACAGTCACCTCCGTGTACAGCCCAGTCCCTGAGGATGCGCCTCCGGGGACTGTCATCGCTTTGCTCAGTGTGACTGATCTGGATGCTGGGGAGAACGGGATGGTGACCTGCGAGGTTCCACCGGGTCTCCCCTTTAGCCTTACTTCTTCCCTCAAGAATTACTTCACTTTGAAAACCAGTGCAGTCCTGGACCGGGAAACCGTGCAAGAATACAACCTCAGCATCACAGCTCGAGACGCGGGAACCCCTTCTCTCTCAGTTGTTACGACAGTGCAGGTTCAAGTGTCCGACATCAACGACAATCCTCCTCAGTCTTCCCAGTCTTCCTACGACGTTTATGTTGAGGAAAATAACCCCCCTGGAGTTCCAATACTAAACCTAAGTGTCTGGGACCCAGACGCCCCGCACAATGCCCGCCTTTCCTTCTTTCTCTTGGAGCCAGGAGCGGAAACCGGGCTGGTGGGTCGCTATTTCACAATAAATCGTGATAGTGGAGTCTTATCAACCTTAGTGCCCCTGGACTACGAAGATCAGCGAGAGTTCGAGCTAACAGCGCATATCAACGACGGGGGCACTCCCGTACTGGCCACCAACATCACTGTGAACATATTTGTTACTGACCGCAATGACAACGCCCCCCAAGTCCTATACCCACGGCCTGGCCAGAGTTCGGTGGAGATGCTGCCCCGAAGTACAGCTGCGGGCCACGTGGTCTCACGGGTGGTAGGCTGGGACGCAGATGCAGGGCACAATGCCTGGCTCTCCTACAGCCTCCTGGGAGCCTCCAACCAGAGCCTTTTTGCTGTGGGGCTTCACACGGGTCAAATCAGCACTGCTCGCCCAGTCCAGGATACAGACTCACCCAGGCAGACTCTCACAGTGTTGATCACAGACAATGGAGAGCCATTGCTCTCTACCACCGCTACCCTAACTGTGTCTGTAACTGAGGAATCTCCGGAAGCCCGGGCCGAGTTCCCCTCTGGCTCTGCTCCCCAGGAACAGAATAAAAATCTCACCTTTTATTTACTTCTTTCTCTAATCCTGGTCTCTGTGGGGTTCGCAGTCACAATGTTGGGAGTGATCATATTCAAAGTGTACAAGTGGAAGCAGTCTAGGGACTTATACCGAGCCCCGGTGAGCTCCCTGTACCGAACACCAGGGCCCTCCCTGCACACCGACGCCGTGCGGGGAGGCCTGATGCCGCCACACCTTTACCATCAGGTGTACCTGACCACCGACTCACGCCGCAGCGACCCGCTGCTAAAGAAACCTGGTGCGGCCAGCCCACTGGCCAGCCGCCAGAACACGCTACGGAGCTGCGATCCAGTGTTCTATAGGCAGGTGTTGGGTGCAGAGAGCGCCCCCCCTGGACAGGTAAGGGTTAGCAAGTCATAGCTGAATTCTTTTAATTAATGCTTGCTGATTCCTGCACCATGTTGAGGAAGCTATGAAGCTGTTTTCCGTTGGTTGTTGCTGCTGTTGTTAACCGTGAAGATGTTTTACTGAGCATGCTTTCAGACTTTCACCTATCCTTCCTAGATCAAACAGTGCCTGTGGGAGAAGGTTAGAGTGTGGTTTGTGGTCCAAAAGGTGAAGCTACTTGACTCAACTAGGAACTCAATTCACATCCTCAGCACTCATATGCTAGCACAACTAACCAGTGTTACCGAGGGGCTCTAGGGCTATATCTCAGGATCTCAGCAGTCAGAGCTAAGCTTTGACAGTGGTTAAGAACACTGGTTGGTCTTGCAGAAGATCCGGGTTCGAATCCCAGCACCCACATGTCAGCTAACAACTGTCGTAACTCCAGTCTCAGGGAATCTGATAGCCTCTTCTGACCTCCACAGGCATTGCATGACACGGGTGTGCTTACCTACATGCAGGCAATACATGCATATACATAAAATAAAAATAATAAATGAAAGTTTAAAAAAAAAGAAAATGAACTGCTGGATATCTCTAACCAGTGTCAGTATAAAAACTACCCCCTCTGTCACCTTTCAAGTGATTGCTACATCTGCATTAAAACTAATGTTGTTGTTATGGTTGGTTTGGCTTGTGTTGGGTTTTTTGTTTTGTTTCTTTTTTAATTTTATTTTATGTGTATTCATGTATTGCCTGCATATAGGTAAGTGCACCCATGTCATGCAGTGCCCTTGGAGGGCAGAAGAGGCTGTTGGGTCCCCTGGAACTGGAGTTATGGACAGTTGTTAGCTGCCATGTGGGTACTGGGATTCAAACCTGCATCTTCTGCAAGAACAGTCAGTGTTCTTAACCACTGAGCCATCTCTCCAGCCCCTTGTTTTGTTTCTTAAGATAGGGTCTCATTATGGAGCCCTGGCTGACCTGGAACTGGCTATGTAGACCAGATGGTGTTTTGATAACTTTGATTTGCTTGCATAGACACTGTACCTCATTCTCAGATAATCTATGAATAAGATAAAATTCTAGGCATCGTTTAAATTTATTTTAAGCACACTACTGGAAATAATGGGCATGTTAACAAATATTTTTATAACAGCAGTACATGAGGATTGTAGAAAATTTGGAAAGTACATAAAAATATAAATTTTTAAAAATTAATGAACTATAATGCCCAAACCCAAAGATAATAATTTTAATTATAAAAGTGTATGTTGAAAATAAATCTAGGTGGTCCACATGAACATAAAATAGAAATGTACCACTAGTGTAGTTCCTGATCTTTCCAGCATTATATTTTGTAGGTATAGACATAATGTGAAAAGTAGATACATTTCTTTCCTCAGAAAGGTAAAAGCATTCATTCATTCAGGATGGAATGCTGGTGACTATGAGGCCTTCAAGTTGGAGAGAAACCTACACATATTCTCAGCCCTGGGAGAACCACTGTTACCTGATATCTAAAAGCATTATTACTATCAGTTCTTGGGTGTGACAGACAAATGAGGATTCTCTACTTACCAACTGTGTCTTTGACCACATACTACTCAATTTCCTTTCTAAGCCTCTTATATGCAAAGAGATCAAAATGGGCTTTATTAGACTAATGTGTGGTGTACATACATAAGGTATCCCACACAGTAGCCTCTGGTGTGTCATAATGGTTAAAGAATATTAGTTATGGGGGCTGGAGAGATGGCTCAGCAGTTAAGAACACTGACTGTTCTTGCAGAAGACCCAGGTTTGAATCCCAGCACCCACATGGCAGCTAACAAATGTCTATAACTCCAGTTCCAGGGGATCCAACAGCTTCTTCTGTCCTCCAGGAGCATTGCACGACACAGGTGCACTTATCTACATGCAGGCAATACACGCATACACATAAAATAAATTTTTTTTAAAAGTATGTTATTACTATTATTATTAGTTCTTTGTCCAAAAGCTTGAATACACTTTGGAAGTAAGCAAATGTGAAGACAGTCTAAGATGGCAAAGGAGAAGCCCACAGGAAAGGCCAAGGAAGTGGAAGCCACACAGAAGAAGCTGCTGCTCTTCCAGTCAACCTACAAGCAACTGACATTTTTGCCTAGAACAATGTTCTCAAACCTGGGTGCCCCTTAGAATCACTGAGAGACCTTTCAAAAATTCAGAAGCACAGACAACTCACAGATCAATTGATGCACAATTTCTAGGCATGAGAGAGGTATCAAGTAGTTTTTTAAAGATCCCAAGGCGTGTAATGTATGGAAATATTTGCCCTACAACCTGCCAGTCCATCATTTATCATTTGAAGCAGAGGATCATTCTGGTATTCACAGAAATAGGAGTCAAGAGCTGGCTTCAGTGGCCAGGCCTAATTTCAAACATTCCAATTTTAAAATGTTACATAGAATAGCTCTAGACAAGCATTGCAGGGAATGCATGATGACATTCCAGTCACCTGAAGAGACAGTCTTCTAAACCACTAGCTCCTGAGCACCCACACACACACACTCCCTGAGATAGGGTCTCAAGTAGCCTAGACTGGCCTGATCTTCTTGTCTCATCCTTTTGAGTGCTGGGATGGCAGGTGTGCTGGTCCAGTACGCATAGCTTGTGCAACTAGAGCTGGACAATGGGAGCTAGATTCTTTTGTGGGGGACAAAAATATTGCAAAATTAAATTGGGGTGATGGTTAGATCAATTTAATGTAAATGGATATATAAAAAGCTGTTGAGTTGTACACTCTTAAATAGGTGGATTGCATGGTATGTCAATTATATATCAATAAAACTTTTTTAAAAACCTCCAGGTAGGAGAATCACATACCTAGCATAAAAAGATCAAATCAAGCTGGGTGTGGTGGCTCAAGCCTTTAATCCCGGCACTCAGGAGGCAGAGGCAGGCTGTGAGTTCAAGGCCAGCCTGGTCTACATAGTGAGATTCAGGCCAGCTAGGACTACAGAGAGACCCTGTCTCAAAAAGACTTAAAAAAAAAAAAAAAATCAAGGCTTTGTAGCCTGAGGGCTTTACAATGTTCCAATTCTAGTACACAGACTGTGCTTGTTTTAGTGCGTACCTGCGGTACAGTACAGTACTGCTCATACTAGTTGTTTAGCTTTAGATAAATCTCTCATCCTGTCTGAACTCCAGATCCCTCATCACAAAACAAAGACAGTGTCTACTTTGTGAATATTTAATTAGCATTTTTGAGGTGATAAATGATAACATGGATGTTCATAGTCTATTAGAATCCCTATGTAAATCCCACTGTAAAAGATGAAAAAACATTGTCCTGCTCTTATGGGACACAAGATACCATAGGAGATATACATAAAAGTAAATAAATAATGGGGCCTGGAATTCAGAAGTTAGAGGCAGGCAGATCTCTGAGTTCAAGAGCAGCCTGGTCTGAGGCCAGCCAGGGCTACATAGTGAGACCCTGTTTCACAAAAGTAAAAAATAAAAAAATAAAAAATAGGAAAGGAAGGAAGGAAGGGAGATGATAGATAGATAGATAGATAGATAGATAGATAGATAGATAGATAATGGGGTTCTGCAAGAAGCAGTAGGAGCAAAGGGGAAGAAACACCTAAGTCAGCCTGGAGAAGTCAAGAAGACTTCACAGAGGTAGTGGTGATGCTTGAACTAAGAGCTAAAGGTTGAATTGTCAAATAGGAAAGGGGGCCAAAGAGGGACTTTTGTAGGAAATTGCATGCAAAGGGTTAAGAGTACCTTGTTACTACTGAACCTTAAAGTGTGTATAAAACAGCCTGTACAGATAATCAGGTGAAGCAAATGATAGGAGTTAGCCATGTCAAAGAATTTTTTTTTAACTCTCAAGTAAAATGGTCATTGCAGAATTTTGACTATATGGTGACATCAGGATTTTTCTTGTTTGTTTTGGATATTATTCTGGCAGCCATATGTGAAATGGATGGGAGACATTGGGGTTGGAGACAGAGACCATTTAGATAACTATTGCAATATTTGGGGTCATTGGTAGATGCTTCAACCAGTACTATGGCAGTGCAGATGGAGAAAAATGATTGCATAAAATCATCAGGACTTGCTGATTGGCATTCTTGTCTCTCATTTCCTATATCCTAAGTCAAGAGTGGAAACTCCTCCCTCCCCACCCAACCCCACCTAAACAACTGGGTAGATGATGGTACCATTTACTTGAGATAGTGAATTCTGATATCAACACTTTATAGGCCAAGCTGATTTATACATCACCACCGTTCCCATGGGAATTTTGATTATTGTTGTTTTTGTATAAGGAAGTTGTTTCATTCATTGTGTAAGTACACAGAGTATATCAGGCATGGTGGTGCACACCTTTAATCTCAGCATTCAGGGGTCAGATACAAATGAACCTCTGAGAATTTGAAGCCAGCCTGGTCTATATAGTGAATTCCAGGCCAGCCAGGGCTATGTAGTGAGACCATGTCTGTAAAAAAAAAAAAAAAAAGAAAAAAAAAAAGAAAAAGAAAAAAAAAGAAAAAAAATCATCACACAATGCCAGATATTATTTCATCTCTCCCTTTCAGACTGTAATTGTTAATTGCTACTGAGCTGGCCTCACTATAGTCCAAAGTATCCCTGAAAAATCAAAGGTTTGATGAAAGAAAAAATGGGTGGTAGGGAAGAATAAAAACACCAGTGTTTGCTGATGATAGCTGGTGGACGAATTAGTTTATCTCATGTCTACATCTGCCAGGGTTTTTGTTTCTCTGATGTATTTGCCACCAGATTACAGCTTTCAGGTACCCACAGTGTAAACAGTGCTGTTTCTGTGCTTGTGCGAGGTAGTAGGCAGGCAGCTAAGAGGTCTGAATGAAGGTGGGGGTGGGGTGAGATTAAGCCTCTAGCTACAAGAGGTCCCCTGGGGCTAAGTGAAAGGCTTGTTCTTTTGAAATGGTCTCTGTTGGTAATTAACAACGTATCATGAATACCGTGGTGCCAAATAAAGAGGATTTGTAGGCACAACGTTGGTAGTAGCTGATCCCAATCATTCAAGAAAGCTGTTAAATCTGTGAACATTAGCATTCTGCCAGGTAATGGGATCTAGTCCTCAGGAAGTCCCAGACACTGATTCTTACAATTTTGGAATATCTTCTCATCCTGGCTTCCACCACCTACTTCCAAATACCGTCCTTGAAATCAATGAATCGTAGCTTCGTGTTGTAGCAAATGTCTGAATAAGAGGTTTGGTTCCTGAGGTGCCTTCTGTTACAATAAAAATGTGTGCTGTATAAATTGGCTACATTATGTGGAAGCCTTTCTGCAAAGGAATGGATAATCTGTGGAGGAGCAGAATTTTGAGAATAGGGCAGTGCCTCTCATTAGCTGTTGCTCTAATACAGTCAGGCCGAGATGGAAGCTACTCATTTAGAATATCCATCGATGACAACACTGGCTTGAACAAAGTGGCTAGTCTCAAATGGCTACTCTCTGGGCTGCAGGTTGCTAGGGCTCTGGTGGTAGCTGTTTTCCCCGCGAAAAGGGGCGGGGTGAGTTGGTGTGTTAGGGGGAAAAAATACATGTATGTTATCTGCCTCTCCACAAAGGTAATAATCCACGGGCTTTATGCGGGTTGGGCGGAGGAAGGACGAAAGAAATGTTGGGGTTTATTTTATAATATTTTGGGATATTTTTTTTTTTTGGTGTGTGGTGTGTGTGTGTGTGTGTGTGTGTGTGTGTGTGTGTGTTTCCTCCCAATTGCGACGCATTAACCCTGCTGCTATTGGGACGTTCTCTGCTCAGCCTATTGGCTGAGTCTTGGAGCTGCTGTCTGCCAATCCGGTGGTGAAAGGCAGACAAATCTACCCCGCCACCAGCAAAAAACGGCGCGTAACCCTTGCAGCGCCGGCGGAGCCGCGCCAGAGCTGGCGCCGCCAAAGGAGATAGGTGTCTCCAGCTGCTGTGGATGTTTGGGGCGGGTCGGCTGTTTCGGTTTCTCCAGACCTAGCAGAGAATTGGCGGATGGCAGCAATGCCCAGCAAGGTGAGAAGCTGGGTAGAGATCTGGCGGGGGGCTACCCTTTTGTTCCTCTTTTGCCACCTGGGCTACGTTTACGGGCAGATCCGCTACCCGGTCCCAGAGGAGTCACAGGAAGGGACTTTTGTAGGGAATGTCGCCCAAGATTTCCTGCTGGATACAGAGAGTCTGTCAGCTCGCAGGCTGCAGGTCGCTGGAGAGGTGAACCAAAGACACTTCCGAGTGGATTTGGACAGCGGAGCCCTGCTCATCAAAAATCCAATCGATCGGGAGGCACTGTGTGGGCTCAGTGCCAGCTGCATCGTGCCCCTGGAGTTTGTTACCGAAGGGCCTTTGGAAATGTACCGAGCGGAGGTAGAAATAGTAGATGTGAATGATCACGCCCCCCGATTTCCACGGCAGCAGTTGGACTTGGAAATCGGGGAGGCAGCTCCTCCGGGACAGCGTTTCCCCTTGGAAAAGGCTCAGGATGCAGATGTGGGAAGCAATTCCATCAGCAGCTACAGACTGAGCTCCAATGAACACTTTGCCCTGGATGTCAAGAAGCGCAGCGACGGCAGCCTGGTCCCAGAGCTGCTCCTGGAGAAACCTTTGGATCGGGAGAAGCAATCAGACTACCGCCTGGTGCTGACTGCTGTGGATGGAGGGAACCCCCCAAGATCTGGCACCGCGGAACTCCGGGTATCAGTGCTGGATGTGAATGACAACGCCCCAGCCTTCCAGCAATCCAGTTACAGGATCAGTGTGTTGGAGAGTGCACCAGCAGGCACAGTGCTCATCCAGCTCAATGCCTCTGACCCAGACCTAGGACCTAGTGGTAATGTCACCTTTTCTTTCAGTGGTCACACCCCTGATCGTGTGAGAAACCTCTTCAGCCTTCATCCCACTACTGGAAAGCTTACCCTTCAGGGGCCCCTCGACTTTGAGAGTGAGAATTACTATGAATTTGATGTGCGTGCTCGAGATGGGGGTTCTCCAGCCATGGAACAACATTGCAGCCTTAGGGTGGATCTCCTAGATGTAAACGACAATGCCCCCCACATCACAGTGACCTCAGAGCTTGGAACTCTCCCAGAGAGTGCAGAACCTGGCACTGTGGTGGCACTCATCAGTGTGCAGGACCCTGACTCAGGGTCAAATGGAGATGTGAGCCTTCGTATTCCTGACCATCTGCCATTTGCCCTCAAGTCTGCCTTCAGGAACCAGTTCTCTCTTGTGACTGCTGGACCTTTGGATCGGGAGGCCAAATCCAGTTATGACATCATGGTCACTGCTTCTGATGCTGGGAACCCTCCTCTGAGTACCCACAGGACTATTTTCCTCAACATTTCAGACGTGAATGATAACCCACCCTCATTCTTCCAGAGGTCACATGAGGTGTTTGTTCCTGAGAACAATCGCCCAGGGGACCTGCTCTGCTCCCTGGCAGCCTCTGACCCAGACTCTGGCCTGAACGCACTAATCTCTTACTCTCTCTTAGAGCCCAGAAATCGAGATGTGTCAGCTTCTTCTTTCATCTCTCTGAACCCCCAGACAGGTGCTGTTCATGCTACTCGATCATTTGACTATGAGCAAACACAGACACTGCAGTTTGAGGTACAGGCCCGGGACAGAGGCAACCCACCACTTAGCAGCACTGTGACAGTTCGCCTATTTGTGCTGGACCTCAATGACAATGCCCCAGCTGTGCTCCGCCCCAGGGCCAGGCCTGGTTCCTTATGTCCCCAAGCACTGCCTCCATCAGTTGGTGCTGGCCACCTAGTCACAAAAGTGACAGCTGTGGACTTGGATTCAGGTTACAACGCTTGGGTTTCCTATCAGCTCCTGGAGGCCCCAGATCCCAGCCTGTTTGCAGTCTCCCGATATGCTGGGGAAGTGCGGACAGCTGTTCCCATCCCAGCTGATCTCCCACCTCAGAAGCTGGTCATTGTGGTGAAGGACAGTGGCAGCCCACCACTCTCTACCTCTGTTACTCTTCTAGTGTCCTTAGAGGAAGACACTCATCCAGTTGTCCCTGATCTTCGAGAATCTTCGGCTCCAAGGGAAGGAGAATCCCGCCTGACTCTGTATTTGGCTGTGTCCCTAGTGGCAATTTGCTTTGTCTCCTTTGGCTCTTTTGTGGCACTACTCTCTAAGTGTCTTCGTGGGGCTGCCTGTGGAGTGACATG
This sequence comes from Nannospalax galili, assembly GCF_000622305.1. Classification (NCBI taxonomy): domain Eukaryota; kingdom Metazoa; phylum Chordata; class Mammalia; order Rodentia; family Spalacidae; genus Nannospalax; species Nannospalax galili. The sequence goes on from NW_008340429.1 coordinate 1,275,711, forward strand.
CTTTCCTGCCGGCACCTGTGCCTGTCTCACCAGGTCTAGGAGAAGGGAGGGACTTCCTCCTTCCAATGGGATCCTCCGAATCCAGCTAGGGTCAGATGATCCTATCAAGTTTGTTGATGTGGGAGGCCACTCTCATGGCTGTACACCCTTGGCTTCTGCACCCACTCGGAGTGATAGCTTCATGATGGTGAAGTCACCCAGTGCACCTATGGCAGGGGAGCCTGTGCGCCCAAGCTGTCCACCCTCTGATCTTCTCTATGGGCTAGAGGTGAGACCTTTGCAGGCTCAGCCAATGCTTGAGGGTTATTGTGATCCAGGTGTATGGCTGGGCCATGTGCCAGAGAGAAATTACCTCCTTGTAAGAGCCCATAGTGATGTCACCCTTTTTGTAAGTAGTAACTATATTGTAAATGCTGTTCTCTACAAGTGCTGGTGTGAATTAACCAGGGAGTTATCACAGATTAGAACTTGGGAATGGGTAATGCCCATATTTGGGAGTATGAAATAAATGGAATTGGTTATTAAAAACCAGGCTGTTGTGGATGGAAGAATGCTGGTGGAATATGGAATGCAGATGCTACAGCACACACGTGTAGATATGATATATCAGGCAATCTCCTAAACCCAGGGCTGCTTCCTCTGCACTTTCTGAATGAGAAGGTTGTATTCTGGAGAATGCTAACTCTGGATTACTATTTCTCAGTGAGTTGATGGCAGACTAAAATCTTTGCCCTATATTATCTAGTTTTCTTCAGCCCTAGTGTGAGGGGAACTGTTTATTTGGAAAAATAGCAGACAGCCTAAAGAGGAAGAAGAGCCAAAGGAACAGAGAAGTACAGATCAAAGTGGTAGCAGAGATCTTTTGGTCAGGATCTTTAAGATTCCTGATAAGTCCCTACTAGGATGTGAACTAGGTACAATAAACTAGGGTCAGGAGTGCATTCATGTCCTCTTCAGAAAAAGCAATAGGTGAAATCAATGTCAAAAACTTGATTGACAGTTAAGAAATTTATAGAGAGAAATTCTGGGAGTCTTTAGGGAGACTTCTGAAATGTTCCCCTTCCCACATTCTGATTGTAGGAGCTCAGAAAAGCTAAGTCCTATAGCCATCAGCTGACACTTAAGATTGTCTTCAAAGTGTTGCTGGAGAGTAGGGAGACTTCAGAGGGTTCTAACAAATCTTTTTCCCTAACAGCATTCA
>NW_008340429.1:1277007-1297318 GCF_000622305.1 Nannospalax galili
CGGGGGGAGGGAAACACATGAACTTTGCATCTCCCATTAAGGACAGATTTTTGTTGGTTCAAGCAAAACAGTGGAAGCTCCTAAAGTCATGCAGGAAGTTGCTGGGATAGAACACTAAGGAGTTTTGTACCACTTTGTCTTCCCCGTTGAGCACCATCTGAGCTGTCAAACTTTGCTGCCAAGGGGGCTGAATCAACCCTGTAGCATGAAATGAGTGGGAAGGTAGGAGGCTTCTGTGACACAGATTTTCAGCGCCTGTTCCCAAGGTTTCCAGGACTGAAGAGATTTCACAATTGGTTGAGAGCACACAGACTTTTTGGCCAATCAAACTTAGAGCCGAGGTGGGGATCTGCTCTTCCTGCCTCCACTCACATTTAACTCCCTCCTCCAGCTCCCTAGCTCCACTCACATTTAACTCCCCTCCCCCATGCACCCACCCCCGCCAGTTGGTGACTAAGAAAGATTGCAGGCAGGCAAACCTCAGAGCAGTTTTTAAGAGGCTGGAAGGAGATATAAGAGATTTCAGCTTCTGCATTCCAAACGCTGGGTCTACCTTGGAGACAGACAAGACAGCACAGTTACTCTCCAGGAAGGGACTTCTGGGTCATGGGGTCCATGGCATCCCCACAGCTCGCTGGGAAATGGCAAGTGCTGTATATGTTGTCCTTGTGCTGCTGTGGCTGGGTGTCTGGGCAGCTTCATTATTCAGTGGTGGAGGAGTCAGAGCTGGGGACGCTGGTGGGGAATGTTGCCCAAGATCTGGGCTTAAAGGTGACAGATCTGTTGAGCCGAAGGCTGCGACTGGGCTCTGAGGAGAATGGGCGCTATTTTTCCCTGAGCTTGATGAGTGGTGCTTTGGCAGTGAATCGAAAAATTGACCGAGAGAGCTTGTGTGGAGCCAGCACTAGCTGCCTGCTGCCTGTGCAGGTGGTGACTGAACACCCCTTGGAGCTCATTCGTGTAGAGGTAGAGATCCTGGACCTCAATGACAACTCTCCTAGCTTTGCCACTCCTGAGAGAGAGATGCGCATCTCAGAGTCAGCTGCACCTGGAGCCCGATTCCCACTGGATAGTGCTCAGGATCCAGATGTGGGCACCAATACTGTGAGCTTTTATACTCTAAGCCCCAACAGCCACTTCTCTCTGAATGTGAAGACCCTAAAGGATGGGAAGCTGTTCCCTGAGTTAGTACTGGAGCAGCAGCTGGATCATGAAGCCAAGGCAAGACATCAGCTGGTGCTCACTGCTGTGGATGGGGGGATCCCAGCCCGCTCAGGGACCAGCCTCATCTCTGTCATCGTGCTGGACATTAATGATAATGCTCCAACCTTTCAGTCCTCAGTTCTACGAGTGGGGCTCCCAGAGAATGCACCCACAGGTACACTGCTTCTCCGCCTCAATGCCACTGACCCAGATGAGGGCACCAATGGTCAACTAGTCTACTCTTTTGGAGACCACACATCTGAAGCAGTGAGGAATCTCTTTGGTCTGGATCCAAGCAGTGGAGCAATTCACGTGTTGGGTCCAGTAGATTTTGAAGAGTCAAATTTCTATGAAATTCATGCAAGAGCCCGAGACCAGGGACAACCTGCCATGGAGGGCCACTGTGTGATTCAAGTGGATGTAGAGGATGCCAATGACAATGCCCCTGAGGTGCTACTGGCGTCTTTGGTCAACCCTGTCCTAGAGAGCACACCAGTGGGGACAGTAGTGGGGTTGTTTAATGTGCGTGACCGAGACTCTGGTAGAAATGGTGACGTGAACCTGGATATATCTCCAGACCTGCCATTTCAAATTAAGCCTTCTGAGAACCACTATTCACTGCTAACCAGCCAGCCATTGGACCGAGAGGCCACATCCCATTATATTATCAACCTCCTGGCCAGTGATGCTGGCTTGCCTCCCCTGTACACACATCTCACTATCAGGCTCAATATTTCAGATGTTAATGACAACGCACCCCACTTCACCCAGCAGCTCTACACTGCTTACATCCCAGAAAATCAGCCACCAGGCTCCCTCCTCTGTACTGTCGCTGCCTCAGATCCAGACCTTGGAGATAATGCCCGCCTCACCTACTCCATTGTAGGGAGTCAAATTCAAGAAGCTCCAGCCTCTTCTTTTGTGTATATCAACCCTGAGGATGGACAGATCTTTGCCCAGCGGACCTTTGACTATGAATTGTTGCAGATGCTGCAGATTGTGGTGGGGGTTCGAGACTCTGGCTCTCCCCCACTGTATGCTAACACATCTCTCCATGTGTTTGTCCTTGACCAGAATGATAATGCCCCAGCTGTGTTGCACCCACGGCCTGGCAGGGAACTCTCAGCCCCCCAGCGTCTCCCTCGATCTGCAGCTCCTGGTTCTTTGGTCACCAAGGTGACAGCTGTGGATGCTGATGCAGGCCACAATGCCTGGCTCTCTTATTCTCTGTTGCCACAGTCCACAGCCCCAGGACTGTTTCTTGTGTCTGCGCACACTGGTGAGGTGCGCACAGCCCGGGCCTTACTGGAGGATGACTCTGATACTCAACAGGTGGTGGTTCTGGTGAAGGACAATGGTGATCCTTCACTGTCCTCCACAGCAACAGTACTTCTAGTACTGGAGGATGAGGATGCAGAGGAAATGCCCAAATCCAGTGACTTCCTCACAACGCCCCCTGAGCGTTCAGACCTCACCCTTTACCTCATTGTGGCTCTAGCAGCCATCAGTCTCTTATCCTTAGTCACCTTCACTTTTATGTCAGCCAAGTGCCTGAAGGGGCACGCAGATGGGAATAGAGATGGGGGCCGGTGCTGCGGGCACAGGGACTCACCCTCTCGAGAATTTTATAAGCAGTCCAGCCCCAACCTGCAGGTGAGCTCAGATGGCACACTCAAGTATATGGAGGTGACCCTGCGGCCCACAGACTCGCAAAGCCATTGCTACAGGACGTGCTTTTCACCGGCCTCCGATGGCAGTGACTTCACTTTCCTTAGGCCCCTCAGCGTTCAGCAGCCCTCAGCTCTGGCGCAGGAGCCGGAGGCCTTGCGTTCCCGCTCTAACACGCTGCGGGAGCCAAGCCAGGTGAGGGCTCAGCGCCGCCCAGGCGAGCAGGGGGTGGGGGTGGCGTGGCCGATGCTGACCTGTCCATATCCGGACCGTGCACTCTTTTCAGTGAGCTGGCTCGGCTGCTGGCTGAGTCCCACCCAATCCTCGGGATCCTGTGAACCGACCGTGGGGATCCGAGGAGAGGTCGAGGCAGGATGTGCCCCACAAGCACCGAGAGCTGGGGGTGTTTGTGGGCGAGGGGAGGTCGGTGAAACTCCCGTCCTACACCGCTTCCGGTGAACTCGCAGCGACTTCGCGGGGCCAGGATGTAGGTGTTCGGCCAGGGCTTGCGGGTGCCCTCGGTGCTGACACACCCACGGCCCCACGCGGCGCGGGCTGGCCTTGCCGGCCCAGCCCACTCACCCGCCTCGGCCGCCCTCAGAGGTACCCAGGGTCCACTGTGACTCCTCATGAGATGCCCAGGTCGCGGCTACCTAGGACCCAGAAGGACTGCGGGGGGGGGGGGGAGCGTCTTCCCAACTTTCCCATCACACACCGGGCGGTCACAAGTCCTTTGTTAGGATTCCTGAAACTCGGGAGCGACGCTGGGTGCTCTAGGCTCCCAACAGGCGGAACTATGACCTGCTAAGGCCTGGGACAGGACCTCTGCACCCTCAGCCCCAAACCTTGGGCAGCCCAGAGCCTGCGAGGCCTAGAGGCGTGACCAATGAGCAGCAGCCCTAGGACTGGCGGCCTGGGACCCTGGAAGTTGGACCCTGGAGAACCCCCGACGCTGGAGGCTCAAAAATAGGCTTTGGCACCGTCGTAATCCGCCCAGAGATCCAGTCAGTACTTTGGGGATGACCAAAGTATCTGAGACGCTTGGTAAATCTTTCCTTCTCTGACAGATGGAAAGCCACAGCCTCTGCCAGATGCCAGAGGTACCCTCATATGCTGGGAAACTAAAATAGTAAAAAGCACAGGTGTCCACAACCTCAGGAGCTTTAATTCAAAAGCTTTTATTCCTCCACTCTGCCTGTACTGTATGGGGTTTATATTTTGAAACAACATCCCCACATGCCTTTGATAGCTGATCGAAAGAGCCCTATTACACACTTCCTCAAAAAACCAGGATATCTCATTTGCTCTTCCCACCACCGTTGCTGGATAGTTATTAACTGGTTAGTAGTTACCACCTACTTTCACAGAGGTCAAATGACTTTCTCAAGTTCAGAGTAAATGATAAAGAATCTAACCCAGGTCTGTTTAACTCTAGTGTGTACTTTTGACTTGAAACTTGTAAAGATGGTTGGCATCTGCTAGGATAGGACAAGGATGGGAGTTCCCTTTCTCCTTAGGACCTCAACTGTGGAGGAAGATCTTTGGAGCTCCTCTTTCTCAGGAGCCCTCCTTGAACAAACTTGGCCCCACCCTTCTCATGTGGGTTTTGCCCAGCTCCCTGTCCTACCATCACAATCCCTGCTCCACATGTACATTCTGCTGTTGGAGTACAGTGGCTGAGGAGCTGTACCCTTCTCCATGGCAGCCCCACAATGGTGCTCATGGCTCCTGATGCACCAGAGATGTTAGGTTTCTGGGTTTCACCCAATTTCCTATCACCTGTGGACTTCAGTGTGAGTCATTGGCAGTCCTTGGTCTTCCTTCTCCCAAGGGTAATCTGAGATGCTCACACTCTCTACTCCTGGGAGTGTGAAAATTAATTACTAGCACATCCCAGAAACTGAAGATGTGGCTGTAGGACAATGTGTCGTAGGATACAATGTCCCCTGAAGGATTGAAGGACTTAGAAATGAAGTGGTGGCTGGCAGAGTCCTGCACACTCAGCTGGGTGGGAGATGGCTGAAGATCAGTCCCTTAGGAGCTCTGGAGACTCATTTGGCTCTGCTTTGAGGCTGTGGGATTGTGGTCCCTCTGGGCTCCATCCCAGCCATTTTCTTTGCCTTGGACAGAGCTGCCTTGTTTTCTCCTCCTTGGTCACAAGCCATTGTGTGGCATGAAGTTTTGGGGGTGAGAGGTATCCCAGGGCTTGGATGCCCTATAAAAGCCCAGGCTGGCAAGACTCCTAAATTAATAATGTATTTAGCTGTGGGAAGAGGTCTTTAAGAGCCAAAGGCCTGGAGGAGGTATTTCTCTGAATGTGTCACTGCACAACTTGGCATGAAAAGGGTTACCCAGAGCAGCAGCCATCTTGCTACAGCCGATGCTTTGTTCCCAGCTGAGGAGCTGAATAACTCCATTCTAGGACTGCTGGGATTCTATCTAAAAGCCTCCTCTGCTATTTGAGGAGGGGGATGCTTTTATGCACACACACACACACACACACACACACACACACACACACACACACTAGTTCCACAGAAGACACTTTCAGTCCTTGAATTTTGGCTCAGAAGTTCTGAGTCTAGGGACAGAGAAAAGGGGACCATTTCTTCAGCAAGGAAATCTGGGCTTGTTCACTGTGATCAGATGAAACAATGTTTTCTTTTAGTTTCTGAGGTGCTTCTCCCCACCCCCCACCTTTGGAGATGTATCTACCCTCCCCCACCTTATCCCATCCCATTTCCCCCCTTTGCCTACTTCTCCAGCCCCCATTCCCCAGACTTGGTGACACCTGACTGCTGTTGGGAACTCAGCCACTTTCCCTCTGTTTTCTCCACAGCAAGCCCCGCCCAACACTGACTGGCGTTTCTCTCAAGCCCAGAGACCAGGCACCAGCGGGTAGGTGACTGAATCTCCAGCCCACCCTCTCCTCTGCAGCATTTTCCCAGTGATTATGTGGGAGGAGATGGGGGATGGCTGTGCATTTGCTACAAATGGCTTCTTACCTCATTTCATGATTTCAAAGAGGCTTTGATGTCCAAAAGTTCCTACACAGACCCCAGGAAGAAGAGATGCCTATTCCGTCTATTTGGGAAACAAAATTCACATACTCATTCTCTCCCTTCTTCCAGCTATGCACATTTCCCTATCTCCTAAGGGCTCTGTAAGACCCAAGGATAGGCCTGGATGCAGGGGAGGCCCTTTATACCTATCCACTGCCTACATCCTCCTCTCCTGAATTGAGCTGGCCTCCAGCCTAACTAGAGCTTGATTAGAGAAACAGGAGGCAAGGGGAGAACAGGCTGTCTGCAGTTAGCATCTCCCCCAGAGTCTTGGAGGAAAATGGAGGTGGAGGGGAGGGTGTTCTCACTCCAGCTGTGGAAAAAGGCTGCACAGCTGGAGATGACACTGCTCATAAAATAGTACATTCTCATTATAGAAACATGAGAAATAGAAAGTTGTCTTAGGGTGGACCAAACCAGGTCTCCCTCGCCCTGCTCCTCCTCCAGCTGACTTCCAGCCCCTACTTGTCCTGCCCTGTCTGCCTGCAAGACTTTTGTCTCTGCCTCATCTTTCTCTAGTCTGTGTCTGGCTCAGTTTGTTAACTCTGCATCCTTCCCAAAGTTTCCATCTCATTTTGCAAGTCTCTCCCTCTCCCTCTCTCTGTGCGTAGCTCAGGTCTGTCTCTACTGCTGCATCTGTATCCACCGTGTCTCCTTGCCCTGATCTACATCTCTCTTTATATTATGACTGCCATGGCATGGGACTCAGTAAATGTGGAAGGAATAAATAAATGTGACTCTTCCTAGGGTCAGTCTGTTTTTCCTTTCTGTCTCTACTCCCTATCCTTGATCTCTTTTTTTCCCTCTCCATTCATTTCCTTATATCACTATGTTCTTCTGTCTCCAGGCTCCTACTCTTCTGTTGCTCTCCATGTGCTTTCCCCTCTGTTCTCAGGCTCACTGTGTCATTCTGTTTTTTATGTCAATCCTGCTTTTTTGAGTCAGTTAATTTCTCTCTCTCTCTCTCTCTCTCTCTCTCTCTCTCTCTCTCCCTCTCCCTCTCATTTCTTTGTACTTGTGGGCAAGTGAGCACCCAGGCACCTCCTCCTCCTGCCCTTCACACACAGAGCCTTTGATAGCTGCTCCCCCACCACTCACCCTCCCATCCAGACCATCCCAGCTGCTCATTTCAATCTGGTATGAATTCCTGCTGAGACAGGAACCCCCTGTGGGGGTGGGGAGGAGGGTGGACTTCAGTAGAAAGACCTTCAGTTGGTCTAAGGGGTGTGGGGGTAGGATCAGAGCCAGCCTTCCTGCCCTAAGCCAGGAGCTGAGAAAAGTCAGCCCAAGGAGGGGGAGCAGGACTTGGGCTCCCTTCCCATGTTTGCCCAGATGCTAAGATGGTGAGCTTCAGGGCTTCCATTCCACTTCCTTCTCTTGTGCCCTTATTGTCACAAGAATCTAGGGAGCCTGGAGTACAAGGCATATTCCAGCTCCTGGGCATGCTCAGTCCTGTCCCTGGCATCAAGAATGCAAAGAGCTCTAAAAGGCAGCCACAAGGGGCTTGGGCTGCTCTTGCCCCTCTCCTTTGACCTCAACTGTTTCCTTTCTTTACTGGCCTGACCAGGCTCCCCATAGGTTATCCACGTAGTCATTCATTCAATGAATCTTTTTTGAGCATCTACTGTGAGCCAGGCACTGTGCTAACACTGACATGTAAGAGTGAACAGGCAGACGCCATCCCTAAACGCCTAGGTTTCCATGTGAACAAATCACACTTAAAAACAAAACAAAACAAAACAAAAAAAAACCTAATAATAGAAGATTCTAGGAAGAAGAATGTAATAGGGGAGGGAAGTTCAAGGAAGGCTTCTAAGAAGAGATGACATGTGGGCTGCAGCAGCTCTGAGAAGCTGAGAAGCCCTGGGCAGTTTGTGTTCCTTCTGCTCTCATCAGCCAAGGCCTTGCACTGGCCCTGAATCACAAGTTATTGCTAGAACTGGAAGTCCCAGCAATTGCCTCTCATATACCATCTTACCCCTACTGCCAGTCCTTTCTCATCAGTGAGAGGCTTAGTGGCCTGGAGTCTATGGGGGTGTTCTTAGGGAGGTGGAGGAGGAGACTCAGGTGTTCTTTCTTCCACAGTGTGACTTCAGCTTCCCTCTGTCCTTCATTCAGCCCTTAGTGAATACCTTCTGCAGACCATGCTTTTTAGGACAGATAGACACATAGTCTCTGCTCTCAAGGAGTTTGCAGTGTATTGAGGGAGACAAGTGTTAATGAACCACAAAAATAAATGTAGAAGTATAACTTTTGTGAGTGCTGGGAAAGGCAGCACCTAGGGGTGAGAGTGTGCCATGGGGCTTTGACCTAATCAGGGAGCAGGAGGACATCAGGAGGCAACAAGGAGGTTGAGACCTTGAAGGATGAATACAGATTAGCCAACTGAAGACAAGAAGGAAGAGCTTATGCAGAGGCCCTGTGGTAAGGCCTCTCAGGATGAACAAAAGGACAGGGTGTTTTCTCTGCCATTTTGATGAGCAGATCGGAGTGAGAGGATGAAGAGGGGCAGTTTCTCCTATTCAGTCTAATTCTGAATTAGCCTTCCACTGCCTCTCTGCCCTACCTCCTCCCCACTGTCTGGCCCACTGCCTGCCAGCCAATCTGGCCAGGCATTCCAGGTTCAGAGCAGGGCCAGCGTTGAGGTCTTCAGTGATCCAGGGTCAAGTTCAAGGCAACAGAAGGTCATGCTGCCTGGACAAAAGGGGACAGTCACATTCCAAAGTCCTTGCTGTATGCTTCTTCCCACAGTGTGCCTTCTCTGGCTATCCTTCTGGCTTCTGATCCCAGCAGCTGTTGTCCCAGGCCTTGAGCCCAGCAAGTCATCTCTGTCTTCCAGGATTTAACACGAGCTCTGCCCTGCCCTGTAGCTATTCCCAGCTTCTGCAAGGGAAAGAGAGTCTCTGGTGGTACCATCTTGCTCAACAAACAAACAGCCTGTTTTTTTGTTTGCCTGTTTGTTTTGCTTATAAAATAATACATTCTTGGGGCTACAGAGATGGCCCAGTGGTTCAGAGCACTTGCTGCTCTTCCAGAGGACGGAGATCAATTCCCAGCACCCATATCAGGCAGCTCAATTGCCTGTACCTCCAGCTCCAGGGGATCCAATGCTCTCTTCTGACCTCCACAGGTCTCTCTCTATCTTTCTCTGTCTCTCTCTGTCTCTCTCTATCTCACATACACACAACATACACATAACATACACACACACACAAGAAGAAAAGGAAAATAAATCTTAAAAAATATAATAATAATTCTCATTATGGAAACATGAGAAATAGAAAAAAATAGAGAAATTCCAATTCCTCCATAGACTTACCACTAGCATTTTTAATATAGAAAAAATTAAGTATATATGAAAATAGAGAATGTGTTGACACTCTAGGGGCCTACCATTCTGCTCAGACTTTCTGTCCTGTCCTGTGTCACTGAGTTTCCTCATACCCCCTTGGATTATTTCAGAGAAAATCTTAAACATTGCATAATTCCATCTAGGTTTTTCCTGTCTTTAAAGAAGATTCTTTTTTAAGACACACATTTTGGGGCTGGGCGTGGTGGGGCACACCTTTAATCCCAGCACTTGGGAGGCAGAGGCAGGCGATCTCTGTGAGTTCAAGGCCAGCCTGGTCTACATAGTGAGTTCCAGGACAGCTGAGGCTACAGAGAGACCCTGTCTCAAAAAAAGACAAAAAAAAAAAAATACACATCTTGCATTTTGTTTAGTGTTTCTTAAGTCTCTTATCCTCTTTAGTGTAAAAGTTCCTTTCCATATTTTTTGGTTGTAATTTATTCATTGAATCATTAGCATTTTTACATGTATCTTTCTAAGTATTTTTATTTCTATAGTCAAAGAGCATGTAGAAGCTTCTTTTTTTTTTTTTTTTTTTGCTTTTGTTTTTGAGATAGGGTCTCTCTATATATCCCTGGATGCCTGGAACTCACAAAGATTGGCCTGCCTCTGCCTCTGAGTGCTGGGATTAAACACATGCACTACCACACCCAGCCTTAAGATTCGTTTTTTACAGTCTGATTCAACTAAATCACTTGTTCATAAACTCAGTATCTAGAATTTCATTCCTAGTTAACTGCTTTATTTCTTATCAGTTGTTTAAAATAGAGATTGTGGTCATCTTGTCCATTATTATTGTAGCCTATTTTTTCTTCTTTATAACATGTCAGATGAATTCCTCCAAATCAGTAAAAACTCTTCCAGAGTCATTTGATTGTTACTTAATAGCCCCTCATATGGATATGCATGTGTATTTTCAGATGCTAATGGATGCTTACCACACTAACCAAATACATATGCATTCCCTCCCCTGCCCCCAAGACACAGGGAATATTTTATCCTGGCCTGGCCCATGGGATACCCCATCTCCCTGACCTCTGTGCTCACCAAGCTAACCAGAATGCAGACTCCTTAGGGCACACATAATAGGTGCTTGGGAAATGGTTTATTAAATGTGGTCCATTTCCTTCATTTTTACTTTTCACTCTTCCCCAAATCTTAGAAGAGCCCCCTGTATCTGCTGCTGGGACTCCGGGGCCTCCATGTTGAAAACTAGTTCCTTTCTGTGCGTGAGATCACCATTGGCTTTAGGGTCATATTAGGCCAGTTAGAAGTTGCCACTCTACCACTTACCAGCTGTGTGTGACTTTGAGCAGCCTCTGAGTCCTGATTGCAGCTGCCAGAAATCATGGATAATCATAACCTTTATCTGCAGGGTGATTCTGAGGATGAAATGGATGATAAACACATAACCCAGTTGGTCCAGTGCTCAGAACAGGGAGCTTTAGTACATGGCTAAAAAAAGACCTTCCCCCTCTGCTCATTTCTTGCCCAGCTTCAGAGAGCTGGCAGCCTGCCCACCTGTCTGGCCTCTAGTCTTCAAGCATTTTCCTGACAGTACAGCCATCATAGATCTAGGCCACCCTTGCACTCACCTTTATTTTCTTAGTACCACTGCCCATAGCCAGGTCATCCTTCTGAGCTCCACCTGTGTTTCTCCAATAGGTTCCCTACCCCCCAGCTTTCCCTTCACCTGAGCTGAGCCCAACAGCCCCAGAGCTCAGTCAGACTAGAGTGAGGGATCCTGGGTTTTCATGGAGACAGGGATCACTGAAGCCTGGGTTTCTGTCCCAGGGGAACCCCCACACCCTCTATCCTTGCCCAGGGAAAAGAGTTAGTTTCAAGTAGTTAAGTCTGACCATGGCAACCTCCCTTCTGAGTGCCTCAGGAGCTTTCAAAAACTGAGGAAGGAATAAACTAAAATGCTTAGTGTCCACACTGCTGCCCCACCTGATACCCCTCCTACACACACTTTGTCGTGATCACACTATCTCTTCTCTTTGCATCAACACTGCCCTTTCCCCAATTTCCTCAGTAACTGAGGACATGCCCCTGCCTTGAGAGCTCTGTCTCTATCACATGCCTTCTAGGTGACCTGTTTTTACCCCTCAACTTTTATAAATATATATTTTATTACTTTTATTTTATGTGTATAAGTGTATTGCCTGCATGTGTGTAAGTGCACCTGTGCCATGCTGTGCAATGCACTCGGAGGTCACAAGAAGGTACTGGATCGATCCCTTGGAACTGGAGTTACAGACGGTTGTTAGCCACCATGTGGGTGCTGGGATTCAAACCCGGGTCCTCTGCAAGAGCAGTCAGTGCTTTTAACCACTGAACCATCTCTCCAGCCCCTACCCTTCAACTTTTAATCTTGAAATGTTTCAAACCATCAAACAGTTAAACAGTATAATGAAAATACACATATCCTTTGCTTTTAAAAAAAACCTAGATTCAGCTGGATGTGGTGGTGCACACCTTTAATCCCAGCACTCAGGTGACAGAGGCAGGTGGATCTCTGTTAGTTCAAGGCCAATCTGGTCTTCATAGTGAATCCAGGCCAGCTGTGGCTACAGGGAGACCCTGACTCAAAAAGACCAAAAAAAGAAACCCGATCCCTAGATTCATTATTTTGCATTTTTGCTTCATCCTCTCCTTTTCCCTCTCCCTCTCCCCGCCCCCACACACATGCGTGCACATGCATACACTCCAGAACCACTTGAATAGGAATTGCAGACATCACAACATTTGATATAGTGTATGTCTCCTAGGACTCCTATAAAACCACAAAAAATGATCATATTTGAGGAATTTAGCATTAATGTAATAATACCCAGTCTACCAGCAGACTTTCCTAAATGTTCTCAGTATGTCCTTTTAATCTGTTTTTTAAATTAGATTTAGGATTTGACCAAGGAGCATGAATTGCATTTGCTTGTCATGTCTCTTCCTTCTACTTTAATCTAGAACAGCCTCCCTACTTTTCTTCCTTTTTTTTAATGATAGAGATACCTTTAAAGAAGCCAGTAGTCAGCTGGGCATGGTGGCACATGCTTGTTATCCCTTTTATCACAGAGGCAGGTGGATTTCTATAAGATCAAGGCCAGCCTGGGAAAAAAAATAAAAAAGCCAGTATTCTTAAAATGCCCAAAATCTGATTTATTGATTATTTTGGCTATGTTCAGGTTAGACAGTCTTGGGAAGACTATTCCATGGGTGACACTCTGTTCTTCCCACTGATCACACTGGGAGTCATTTCATATCAGTTTGTCCTGTCGTCAGTAATGCTGTTGGTTCACTTGAGAAAAGCCGTTATTATTCATTACGATGATTTTCATTTTTGTTTCCTTAGCTCTTTTGAGACAAGGTCTCTCTGTGTTGGCCAGGCTGGCATCCAGCTCTGATTAACTAACCTTAGCCTCCTGAGTGCTGAGATTTCAGGTGTCCACCACAGTATCCAGCTTTATAAAGTGTCCTAATTTGTTTCTCCATTGCTGTGACAAAATACTCTGACCAATACCAACATGGAGAGGAAAGGGTTTATTTATCTTACATCTCCCAGGTCACAGTTCATCAGGGAGCCCAAGGTAGGAGGAACTCAGGGCAGGAAGCTGGAGGCAGGAGCTGGAGCACAGGCCATGGAGGAACTCTGCTTACTGGCTTGCTCCCTGGCCCCTGCTCAGCTTGCTTTCTTATGCAACACGGGCCCACCTGCCCAAGGGTGGCACCACCCGCATTGGGCTGGGCTCTCCCATATCACTCATCAGGAAGGTGACCCTCAGACATAGCCACAGGCCAGTCCAATAGAGGAAATTCCCCAGTTGAGGTTCTCTCAACCCAGGTGTGTCAAACTGACACTAAAACGATCCAGCACATAAAGCTACTTCTTAAAAAAAAAGTTTTAAAATTGTATTTATTATTTTTATGTGTATGTGTGTATTTCCTGCATGTAGGTAAGTGCACCCATGTCATGCAATGCCTGTGGAGGTCAGAAGAGGCTGTCGGATCCCCTGGGACTGGAGTTAAGGACAGTTGTTAGCTTCCATGTGGGTACTGGGGTTCGAACCCAGGTCTTCTGCAAGAATAACCAGTGTTCTTAACCGCTGAGCCATCTATCCAGCCTCCACTACTTTTATTTTTGTATTATGCTGGACATAGAACCCTGAGCCTTGTGCATGTGAAGCAAGCACTCTGCCACTGAGCCAGTCCTTGTTTTTTTTTGAGACAGAGGCTCATTATGTAACCTAGGCTGGCCTTAAACTCACAATTTTCCTCCCTCTACCTCCAGACTGCTAGGATTACAGGCATGCATTTCCATGACTGGTGAAGATATTTTTAAATATGTGTGATTAATAAGTAATCTGTGGAAGATACTTGGCATTCACGGATGATCCTTGCCTGAACCCAGTTTTACACCTGTGGTCACTAAGTGGCACCTGGCAGTCACTGCCTCTACCTCTGTTAAGCTGACATTCTCCTGCAAGTCACCTGGATCACTTGTTCAGATTTAAATTTGCTGTTATTTCTTTGGAGAAGCCTAGACTCAGCTCTTCATCACCCTGCCTAGGTCAGGATTCTCCTTAGCTACTCTGGTAACGCCCTTCCCTCAGTACACTTGTTGCAATTGCAAGTTTTGTGTAATTATTTAATATCGACGTCTCAATCAATGTGCACTAAGAGCAGCATGAAAATGAACTATTTCTGTCATTGTCGAGCTCCAAGCCTAGCACCCAATGTCTGCTGTCTAGTAATTGTTTTCTTACTCTGTTTTTCTCCTCTTTCTCTCCCCCACCCTTCGTGTGTGTGTGTGTGTGTGTGTGTGTACAAGCTGGAACTTGAACCTAGGGCCTCACTCATCCTAGGCAAACACTTTACCACTAATCTATATCCTCAGCCCTGCAGTTATTGGATAAATGGGTAAAAAATCCCAACTCTTCTCTTCCTTTGGAGGAAGGAACAAAATTCCTGCTTTCCCCTCAAGCCCTTTGTGTTGACTATGGTGGTGTTCAAGGGACAGGAGCTTCATGCTCTATTCTGAGCATTAGACTGACCCACATATTTGGGGATGAGGAATCTCAGACCAGGGGAACAGTAAGGATAGGCCTTGCAAAATATATAAAGAAGTTCTTGGTGGTGCTCACTCACTCTGATGATGTGCACACACACACACACACACACACATACACACACACACCCTCCCTCCCTCCCTCACAGCCTGCCCTGAGCCTTTTCTTTTTACCTCATAGGGACTTAACTCTCTCCCTTGGCCTCTTCCCATTCATTCAGGCAATATTCATTCATTCATTCATTCATTCATTCATTCATTCATTCATTCATTTTCAGGCAGGGTCTCACCATGCAGCCCATGAAGGCCTCAAACAGTTTTTCTGCCTCAGGAATCCCGAGTGATAGGATTACAGGCATGTACCACCAAGCCAAGCCAGGCAACAAATGTTTATTGGGGAACTTCTCTGTGCCAGTTCATGCCAAAGTATAGTGTTGGGATGGGGCTTCTTCCCCTGGCCATGCAAACTGGAATGACTTGATCCTTGAAAATCCATATGATAGTCAGGTGTAATCCCAGTCCTCTGGAGGTTGAGGCAGGAGAATTACTGTGAGTTTGAGGCTAGCATGGGCAATACAGTGAGTTGCAGACCAGCCTACAAAATAGGACTGTATCTCAAAAAAACAGAGGAAAGAGCGCGCACACACACCACACACACACACACACACACACACACACACACACACATATGCACGCGCGCGCGCACGGGAAAGATCTACATTGAGTTGAAATTCCTTAGAACTCTTTCATAGTTTAGCATTCTTTAAAACATTTTGGGTCACTGCATGTTGTTTTTCATGCATAGTACTTCTAAGTGACCTCATAAAGTCCTGGTGCCCAGGCTTCCTGCCCAGTGCTTCAGTAGGGGGCAGACCTGGTCCTGCCCCAGAGGCCAGTATAATGAAGGGGCAGATGCAACAGCAGTAGTCACAGGGTGACTGTGCTACCTACCATACTAGGCAAGCACCCAGCCCACCCTGGGTGAATTTTGGGATTCCCCGGGATAAGTTTTATTCATATCGCTAAAGCAAAGGCTGAGGGTTGACATTCTAGGGATTTGCAACTGCCCAGCATTGCCAGCAAAGAGGAGCTTGAAAGGGAAGTGGCTAGAAAGAGGACTGAAGATAGACTGTTTGAAAGTGATCTGGGGTGGGTGTGCTTGTGAAGCAAGAAAGACAGTTTGTGCCTGTAGGTTTTATACTGAGGGCTTAAGGAAACACTGAGTAGATCTGAGTTTTTGGAAATATCTTTCTCCTGCTGTGGGGACACTGGGGGCCTCTTTCATCTCTTGCTACTTTCTCTTTGGCTCCTATGCCTTCTAGTTCTGGGACATTCTCTTGAATTGTCGTTTTTCAGTGTTCTCAGAAGAGGGTCTGATGTCTCAGGATATGACAGTGAGTCACATCCTGTCATGAAGGGAGAGAGATGGCAGTAGGGAAAGGGACTTGTGGGGGTCTGACTTCTGAAGGATCATATCAGCACCTCCTACCACTGACAGGAGCAGGTCTTGGGCATGGGGTGGGGATGGGGTATAGATTTGGGAACTCTGCAAAGAGGCTGGGAAAGAATGAGTGGGCCTAGCCTGCGACACTGCTGAACATATCACTGTCTCCCCAGGTCCCAAAATGGTGATGAAACTGGCACATGGCCCAACAACCAGTTTGACACAGAGATGTTGCAAGCCATGATCTTGGCCTCTGCCAGCGGTAAGTGGCACCCCGGGTGTAGCAGAATGGGAGATGGGGGGGGGCTACTACCATAGCCAACATGGCTATGGACTGGGTATTAGTCTGTGTGGTTTCTCTGTATCTAGCAGTCGGTCTTGAAGGACATAGAGCCAGACTGAAGAATAGTCAAAGGATTAGGGAGATCTAAGATGCCCAGAGCAGAACAAACAAGTAATCCATCAAGGAGATGTAGGAGTGGTGGTTACAAGTCTAGCTCTGAACTGGGCATTGTGGCACATGCCTGTAATCTCAGCATTCAGGAGGCTGAGGCAGGAGGATTGCTATGAGTTTAAAGCCAGTCAGGGCTACAAAGGAAAGCCCTGGCTCTAAAAAACTAAACCAAACAAGGAAATCTGACTCTGAAAAGAGATGTAAGTTGAGTCCTAGTTCTGCCCTTTACTATCCTTATGACTTTGATCGGTTTGCTCATTCTCAAACTTCAGTTTCCTCAGCCAAGAAGATGGGGATAGCAGCCTCAACAGGTTATTATGAACACGAAAGGAAATGCAGAGAGTGTGGTACTGGGCCTGGCACATACTAGGCCCCCATTAGTGGATGTGGATGTTCCAGGCAGAGAAGGTCATTCTTTCTGCTGCCCCCATCTCCAGACCTGGACTGTAGTCTTTCCTCATGGCTAACAAAGAACCTTGGTTTATAATAGAGATTTGGCTAGTGTCAGTGGTTCAAGAGTCAGTCACTGGAGTCCTACGCAGGTGAAGCAAGCAGAATAGTGTCATTAACACTTAAGAGAACAGGCTTTGGAGGCCAGTCAATCTGGGTTCAAATTCTGGTGTCACCACTTAGATGTGAGACCTTAGATAAGTTATTAAGCCCCGCTGGGCCTCAGTTTCACTTTTGAAATATTAATAGGTTTCATTGTGCCATTATGAGGGTCAAAATTAAGGCCTTCAGCATAGGATTGGCAGAGAGTTATTATAGTGCATAGTGTTATAATTGATTAACCATTATCTTTATTGACCTACAGGGATGAAAAAGAAAAATAGAATCATTTCTCTTTTTCTGGAGACAAAGGCTCTTGAAGCCCAAGATGGCCTCAAACCTGATATGTAGCTGAGGTTATCCTTGAACTTCTGATCCTCCTGCCTCTACCTCCTGAATGTTGGGATTATAGACATATATCACTATGCCTGGTTTATATGCTACTGGGGATGGAACCCAGGGCTTCATGAATGCCACAATCAAATTCATTACTTTGTATTTTAAGCTAAAACATGAATTAAAAAAGTATAAATAACAGGGGCTGGAGAGATGGCTCAGCAGTTAAGAGCAATGACTGCTCTTGCAGAGGACCCAGGTTCAATTCCCAGCACCCACATGATGGCTACAAACCATCCTTAACTCCAGTTCCAGGGGAATCCAAAGCCCTCTTCTGACCTCCGAGGCATTGCATGACACAGGTGCACTCACATACATGCAGGCAATAGACTCATACACATAAAATAAAAATAATAAATAAAATATTTTTAAAAAGAATAAATAACAGTAAAAAGAATCTAATACCTGTTATTTAGAACTAGCTTCTGGATCAGGAAACCAAAATCTACAGGAAGGTTGCTGAGGATCAAGAGCTTGGTTCTTCAGCACAGCTGGAGGACTGGTAGGTAGACAGCCAGGAGAAGCATCTCTATGATCATGTCAGGATGTGTGCTAATGAAACTTTAAAGGCTTCATTTCAGTTAATCCTTTGGACTCTGCAAGGCAAGTCTGGTTATTCACATTTGGCAGAGGAGGGATATGAAATGACATTTGCCCCAAGGTTCCCAGAAGTGCCCAGATGTGATTCTAACTCCTTTTCTCCCAAGCTCATGTTCTTTCTACCACAGTGACTGTCAGATTTTAGATCCAGCCTCAGATGGCCAGGCATGGTGGTACATGCTTTTAATCCCAGTACTTGGGAGTCAGAGGCAGAAGATCTCTGTGAGTTTAAGCCAGCCTCACCCACACAGCAAGTTTCAGGATGGCCAAAGCTACATAGTGAGACCCTGTCTTGAGAAACCAGTAATAACAACAAAAGAAACTAGCCTCAGTTTCCCTCTTGGCTTGCTAGACTTAGAGTCTGAGTTCCTCCTGATGCCTCCTGCATTATTCTCTGATTAGGATTGCCAAATGAAATCTAAGCGGCTCCAATTAAATAGGATTTCAGATAAACAACTGCATTTTTAGTGTGAGTACACCTTGAAATGTTGCACAAGACAAACTATATTAAAAATCCTGTTTTACCCAAAATTGAAATATAGATGGATATCATGCATTTTTAATTGCTATGATCTAGTATTCTTACTCCAGATGGCTGTGAAAGCAAATGGGGCCAGGCCTATGGCTGATCAAAGGACAGAGGAAGGGTC
Organism: Nannospalax galili; assembly: GCF_000622305.1. Taxonomy (NCBI): domain Eukaryota; kingdom Metazoa; phylum Chordata; class Mammalia; order Rodentia; family Spalacidae; genus Nannospalax; species Nannospalax galili. Next base: position 1,295,448 of record NW_008340429.1, read on the forward strand.
AGGTGATGGGGGCTGAGATCCTTAACAGGCCAGCTGTGGTGGATGGCTGGGCCTGGGGAGATGCCAACTCCAGCTCTAGAGGGAAGTAAACAGGTCTTTTTAGCTATTGTGGCCTTGAGCCCTAAGACCAGAAAGCAGACTTTTCAGCCTAAATCCAGATGCTAAAAACAGACATGGAAGCAGACATGGAAGTTCTCCCTGGAGCAGAGCCATGGCTGCATACATGCTCCCCTGTCAGGGCTCCACCTCTCAGGCCCACACAGGGCCTGACCCAAGACTGAGCCTGGGCTCTGGGGAGCCAACTCCAGAGTAGAGGTGGCAGGGTCAGGACCTGCTCTCACTTTCACACCCACTTCTTAGCCGCAGAGCCAGAGAGGCTCCTGGAGCCCAGCCCAGCCTGGCCTGTGTGACTGCAAAGGGGAGTAGAAGGGAGGGACCTTTGAGAGGGTTTTTAAATAAACACTTGGGGGGCGGTGTGCCCAAAAGGAGGCTGTGGTTTGCAGCTCAACCAGCTTTGTGCTAGCTTCATCGTCAGCTATTCTCTGGTTACTGGGGAGTCTGCCTGGCTTGAGCTAATAGTATTAAGGGAACTAGGGCAGGGTGGTGATGAGACCGGAGCTCTCCGGGAGGCCACCAACCCCCCCCCCCCCCCCAAAGAGGTCCAGGTTCTTTCTCTTTGCATTTCTAACTCTGTGTCTTCTAAAACTAAGAGGAAACCTGGGTCCTTGCCTAGGCTGTCTTGGGGGTAGGATATAAAGACAAAGGTCATTGGTGTACCAAATCAGACGAAAGCTGGCAATCTAACTTCCCCTCAAATTCAGAGATGGGAAAGCTGAGGCCTGATGATGTACCACCTGGGTTAAGTTCACTCAGCCCCTTAATAGTGGGGATGGTGGGCAGAACTCCAGTGTCAGTCTGTTCCAATCTGGATCCCTCATCTTCTTTTCCCTCCTGATCCACAGACTCCCACAAGGTGGGCAGTAATGCTTGGTTGCCATTCAAGTGCTTCTCAGAGATCTTGGATGCCAGTTGGATGTGGGTGGTCTGGGCCCTTTTTTACTCGGTTAAACACTTCCTGTCTCGGCTCTGTCTCTCTTCTCCAGTTCTCCACTGTCCTTCCTTATTCTGTACTGTGGGCTCTCTGTGCTCTCCCCCCACCCTTTCTTCTTAAGCCCCTAAATCACTTTGGAATCTTGGCTCTTTGAAGCTGCACCTGGTCCTTTCCCCTAGTCCTTTCGAAGGCCTGGGGAGGGGTGGCCTAGGGAGGATTTCACTACCTCCTGGAGTTAATTTGGGAAATGTCAGCAAATGAAAGGGCTAAGGGAAGCTGAGAGGAAGTGGGAAGCTGCTCCCTCCTACCCAGGCCTTCTTCCAATGCCCTGAAGGCCCTCAGCTCCTAGACCTGGAGACTGGAAATGAAGCGTTGTGAAAACCCAGGCGATGGGGTATGGAGGTGGGGAGACCCAGGAACATCTCTGTTCTTCCTTTCTCATGCCCTCCCCTTCTTACCCGACACTGAAAATATTTCATGTCTCTATTTCTCAATCCCTGGTTTATGTCCCAGAATTACTCAGCCTCTCCAGTTTTAGTCACTCTCTCTGCAAGGCTCCAGGGTCTAGGGTGGGGGCAGAAGGACAGGAGGTGAACTCTCCAGCCTTTCGGCCAGGCTGGGCAGGGCCTTCCAAAGGCTTTAACTCTCTGTCTGCCACAGGGAACCTAGAAATCAAATGTCTATTTCCCTCTCCAACACCATCTCCAGTAATGATGACCCTGAGGGGGCAGCAGTGGCTAACATTTACTGAGCACTTGTCAAGTGCTAGGGAACTGGGTGCCTGTCTCATTAATCCTCACGGAACACACCACTCCCCCCC
>NW_008340429.1:1297357-1303119 GCF_000622305.1 Nannospalax galili
TGATGACATTTCTGTGCTTAAGCTTCCATCATGGATTCAGATCATCTGCAGATCTTTTACCATGCAGATTAGGCCCCAGTTTCTGCCTCTGTAGGGTGGAAGTTGGCCTAGTGGCACTCTGAGTCACCTACTTCAGACACTCTGTGCCCACATCTGTATTGTACCTAAAATATCTGCTTCTGGGATTGCCATCTCAGTCTCCTGGAGAATGGGGCATCCCTCCCCTGCCTACCTCCTTTGCCCTCAGAGCAGAGACAAGGTCCAAGCTAGTGGCAGTGGTAAAGCTACCTATAGCCTCCTCTTGGATACACTTAGGCCTACGTCCCACTATAACACATATAATTTGTTATTGGCTTTCTCTCAGCCTTGGCTCCCTTATCTGTACCACATGGCTGACTGAGGGTTATATTGAGGTTGAAGTGACCATACATGTGCTTGGCACAGAACAGGCAGTCAGATACTATCAAGAAGTGAATGCAGACAGGCCTAATGGCCAGTGTCTATAATCTCAGCATTCAGGAGACAGAGGCAGAAAGAATTCAAGTTCAAGACTGGCCTGAGCTAGCTAGCAAGACCCTGTCTCAACAAACCAAGGGCTGAAGATACAACTCATTGCTAAAGTACTTGTCTAGTATCTGCAAGGCTCTAGGTTGGATCTCTAGCCCCAGGGGCAAAAAACAGAAAAAAAAAAATAAATGCTTATTTTGGACGAACATAATAGCACATACTTGCAATTCCAGTACTCAGGAGGCAGAGGCAGGGAAGATTTTTAGTTCAAGGCCAGTTTGGGTGAGACTTTGCCTCAAAATCCAAGGGCCTCCACACCCAGGAGTATATGGACAGCACAAATTGAGTTTGATGGGTTAGAGAACATGAAGCTAAGGGTAGGGGGTGGCGGGATGGGAGGTGAGGATGAGATCTGGGAGGAGTTAAGGGAAGGAGTGGGGAGTGAATATAAAAATTGCATGAAATTCTCAAAGAATTAAACAAACAAAAAAGTTGGGGTTGTAGCTCAACTGGTAAAGTGCTCACCTAGTATGCACCAAGCCTTAGGTTCAATCACTAATATCACATAAAACCAGCATGGTGGTATACTCCTAAAATCTGAGCCTTTGGAAGGTACAGGCAGGAGGATCAGAAGTTCAAGGCCATCCTCCTCCACATAGTGAATTTGAGGCCAGCCTGGGATACATAAGGTCTTGTCACAAAGAAAAAAAAAAAACAAGAGCTGAAGATGTAACTCAGTAGAATGCTTGTCTAGCATGTGAAAGGACTTTAGTTCAATTCCTAGCACCACACCAATGGATGTATGTACACATACATGAATGAAAGAACATGTAGAACATCCCTCCAAACATATTAACAGAACCACTAGACCTATGCTGTGTGCCAGGCACTGGTTAGAGGAGACATTATTTACAACCATAGTGTGGAAGTCAGAGGCAAGTATTTGGAAGCCAGTGACCCCACCCTTATTTTATTTATTTATTATTTATTTATTTTTAATAAACCCTTTATTTTTAAATATTTTATTATTTTTATGTATATGAATGTATTGCCTGCATGTATGTTAGTGGTGCACGTATGTCGTGCAATGCCCACAAGATCCCCTGGAACTGGAGTTATGGACAGGTGTTCGCTGCCATGTGGGTGCTGGGATTCAAACTCGGTCTTCTGCAAGAACAACCAGTGTTCTTAACTGCTGAGCCATGTCTCCAGCCCTTTTATTTATTTTTTTTGAGACAGGGTCTCCCATTAGCCCCAGCTGGCCTGGAACTTGCTATGTAGACCATGCTGGCCTCCATCTCACAGGGATGTGCCTTCCTATGCCTCCTGAGTGCTGGTGTTAAAGGCATGTGTTACCATGCCTGGTGTATTCCACCCTAAGAGAAATGCTAGCTAGCATGTTTTGAGTACCTACTATACACTAAGTGGGCATTCTCTTGTTTAACCTTCACTGAAACCAGAAGTATATACTCTTATTACCTTCATTTTATAGTTTACAAAACTGAGGCAAGACAGGGAGGTTTGGTGAACTTGCTGCCAAGGATCATACTAAGAAAAAGAGCTGGGAAGCCAACCTGTGTTTTGTCAGTCGTGACTTCTCCCTTGTGGGTGAAGACTACCTTGATGAGCATTGTATTCCCAGTGCTCTGAGTGGTCCCAGTCCAAGGTGCTTTAGAGGCTTTCATGAACTGCAGTGTAAGGGAGTTACTGCCCCCATCTGACGACTACTCTCTTCCTCTGTCTCTGTAGAAGCTGCTGATGGGAGTTCCACCCTGGGAGGGGGCGCTGGCACCATGGGCTTGAGTGCCCGCTATGGACCCCAGTTCACCCTGCAGCATGTGCCTGACTACCGCCAGAACGTCTACATTCCCGGAAGTAATGCTACACTGACCAACGCAGCTGGCAAGCGGGATGGCAAGGCTCCAGCAGGTGGCAATGGCAACAAGAAGAAGTCGGGCAAGAAAGAGAAGAAGTAATAGGGAGGCCAGGCCTTGAGCCACAGGCAGTTTCCCTCCCCAACCAGCCCAGCTTGTCCTTCTTTGTACCCAGGCCTCAGAATTTCAGGGCTCACCCCAGGATACTGGTAGGGGCCAAGGCCATGCTCCCCGTTGGGAAACAGAAACAAGTGCCCAGTCAATACCTCCTCTCTCTTCCCCCAGGGGGTTGAATATGCAAAGGGAGTTCTGCTGGGAACCCCCATCTAATCAGTTATTGTACCCACATGGGTAGTGGGGTTAGTGTAGACACCAAGAACCATGTCACACCCCCTTTAGTTACAGATGAACTCCTCTATCCTCCAACTCAATCAGGACCATCCATCCCATGCCTCCTTCTCCCCACCCCACCCACTCCATCAGAATCCCTCTAGAGCAAGGTAGTTGGGCTGTTGAGGTAACAGCTCATAGTTCTGAAGAGTTGGGAGAGTATTAGAACCATTTGGCCTTTCCTTCAGTTCATTCGTACCCCAAAGCATGGTTTGGTGCCAGTCTTACCACCCACCCCTGCCCCCTCTAGAGCCTGAGACCGCTGCTTAAGTTTTGGGGAACATAGTCACCATCCCCATGGTACTGATGCTTGCTGGATTTGGGGAAGGCATTTTGCTACCAAACCTCTTCTCAATGCCTGGGGACCAGTCTTTTGTTTTCTTATTGTTTGATGTTCCACTGCATGCTGTGACTTCCCTATTCCTCAAAGAAGAGACTCCTTTGCATGTGTGGAGACAGTAGGGGGTGGAAAGATAAGAGGGAAGTGAGTGTATATGGATTTGGAGGGGGGACGCAGTGGACAAAACTTAGCCTGTAAACAGGGTCTTGCAGAGGCTCTGTATGTCCCCAGGGTGCTGGCTCCAATCCCCAAATTCCAGCCATAGACAAACACCAGGCCAGACCCCTCCACCCCACTTCAGCCTAGGCAGCCAGCTTGGGCTGAGGTACCAGGACCAATGGATTTGAACTGGCCTTTCAATCCAAGGAAGCTCTGAATGGATTTAGGACTAAGTCCCCATAGAGGAGAGAGGGGTCTCTGTGGGTGCTGGGTACTCCAGAGGTGCCCCTGGTGGGAGGGTCAGTGGAACTCCAGCAGGAAGGGAGGCCCAGGGAGGCCATTCTTAGTCCCTGGGTCTTAGTCAAGGAGCTAGAGCAAGGGACTAAATGGCCATAAAGTCTCAGCCCGTAATGGGGCTTTTCCACAGAGCCCCTGCAGTCCTCCTGCCCTTCACCTTACAGGTGCCGGTTCTTCTCTGTGAAGGCCACTGCCCAGACCCCCAGGTTGCCCCCTAGTGGCCAGAGACTGGTTTAAGTCCCCCAGTGCCTCCTTGTGTATAGACCTTCCTCATGCTTCCACATGCTTCTGCCCCTGCTGTCCGGTTCATCCAGGGGTACTGCAGGAGGACCCCTTTCCCCCCAGCCCTTACAATAGTGTAGCGCCCCCTCCCCTGGCTGGTGTAGAATAGCCAATAGTGTAGTGTGGTATGCTTGTATGTGATGGCGAGTGGGCAGCGGGCGGGTGGGCTGCGCGCAGCCGCAGCCATCTGTCCTTGAATCTGAATCTGCCTGCGGCGGCCAGTTCTGTGTTTTGTGCTGTGTCACGCGCTGTGGCGACCCCCTCCCCCGCAGTGATGCCTCTATAAGAGCTTCTCCGCATAGTCACGTAGTTCCCACCCCATCCCCTTCCTATATCTCACGCAAGTTTTATACTCTAATATTTATATGGCTTTTTTCTTCGAAAAAAATAATAAAAAAAGGTTTCTTCTGAAAGGCTGGCCGCTTGTGTTTAAGAAATGAATCTCTTGACATGTGGATGGAGTGATGATCTGAAAGGTTTGTCCTGGGGTGACAGAATCAAGAGGCCATAGTTGTTTGCATCTGAGCGTCTACATCTATTTTTGAATTCCGTGTGTGTGTGTGTGTGTGTGTGTATAGTCTATGACTGTCCAATATGGCTGTGCATGCTTCTGCTACCCTGGTGCCTCTGTAATACTGTGCGATGGATTGTAATGGTGCTTGTGGATCTGTATGCAGTGCTGTGCCGGCTTGAGGATGTACCGTGGGGGTGGGGAGTTTGAATGTGTGAGCAACTGAGTGCGCAGATTTATGCTCCCGGCTGTCTCCGGGCAGAAAAGGAGACCCTGCTCGGGCGGGGGCGGGAACTGGGGGCCAGTTGGCGCCAGGCAAATGGTGCAGGGGATAGTTCTTTAGTTCCCTCCCGCTTCCTCAGTAGTTACCTCCCTCCTGCGCCAGCTGGGGGCTTCTGGGGAGGAGAGCGCACGTTCTCCTCCGGCAGCCCTCCTCCACTGCAGTTGCCTAGAGGTTTGAGGAACACCGCGAGAGTGGGAGGGAATGCCGGGGACACAATTCTCTAAAGGCCGTCTCTACCCCGGGCCTCCGTTTCTCTACCTGGAATTTGCCTTCCCGGTTTCTTTACGGCAAAGCCTAATTTGAGGGCGCAACCCTTTCTCGGTGAAGAGGACTGAAAGGGCATACAAGAGGAGGCCCAGGCAGCCAACTCGCCCTCCCCGCCCCCCAAGCTTCTCCATTCAACTCTCCCCTCCTCCCCTCCTGGCTCCTGCCCTCTCCAAGCACGGGAATTCCAAGGTTGCTGCAGCCGCCGGAAACTTTAGCAGGCTGGAGGGATGACGCGGAGGTGCAGGACAGAAACAAATCCAGAGGTTTTCAGGAGGGTCAGGGAGGGAATGGCCATTTAAAGAGCCAGTAGAGCTGTTTCAGAATCCTTTGGATTCTGGTGACTGGTTCTGCCACCTCCTGGTCTGTTGTCATGGAAACCAAACCTTCCAAGGAAGCATTCTGGGGGCGACTTTCTTGTGATGTGTGAGGTTGCAGAGATGGGAGGATTTTGTTTCTTCCCTCCAGTAAAGGAAGGGGTGAGATGCCAGGTGCCTGGGTTCTATTCCAGGCACTGCAGCAGACAAACTGCACCCCTGAGCAGCTGTGGTTTGTCCCCTAATTAGTATGTGGGGCCCTTAAAGCTTAGACGACCGAGTAGCCTCTGGGGGAAGGGGAGGAAGCAGGTAGCCACCTCCACACTTCCAGCCAGGAGAGGGAGGCAGCTGACCTGGTAGGCCCCTGGCTATTTAAAAAGATTTTTATTTCTAGTTCCATAGGCTACCCAAGTAGGTTTAAGGTGGGTCCTGTCCAGGCCCCTCCCTGTCCATCACGGGCTTACTGCCCATAAGGTTTCTTTGTGGGGTTTACAAACATGGCTGAGCAGGCTCAGGATCCCTGCCCCAGGCTAAGCCT
>NW_008340429.1:1303214-1353811 GCF_000622305.1 Nannospalax galili
GGGGGGTAGGCACAGGTACTAACTAGCACAGAAAACTAGGTAAGAGAAGTTTGTTCAAGAAAACTTCTAGAAGCCAAAGTGTCTTTGGGTGGCAATGTGGAGGAGGAGCTGAACTGAGGGCCCTGTTTTCTAATGAGGGGCAGAGCCTGGAGTGGAGCTCCAGCCTGGCAGGAGTCACACAAATTCATCATGCTCAAGCATCATGTCTGGCCCTGTGGTTAGCTTTTGACTGACTTGTCAGGTCAACAGGGTGGGGTGCCATAGAAAAGGAGCCTGGACTACCTGAGTTTCGAAAAGAAAGCAGCCCAGAATGTTCACAAAAGACCCTGAAGGCAGTTGTTTCAATGCTTTATTGACATTTGGAAACAAACCCATCAAACTGGAGGTGATGACATCCCAGAAGCCCAAGAGGGGGTTTGCATTTTGTTCCTTGTACTTAAAAAAATTTTTTTATTAAATGCATCTTAGCAAAAGTGATTAAAAAAGAAAGGGTCAAAGGCCCAGATGTCAGTGAGCAAGAGGAAGGAGGTGACTCAGGGAAGAACAGGCCCCTACACCACAGTCTTCCCAGGACAGCCCAGGAGCTTCTACTGCCCCTTCAGACACAAGCTGTAGCAAACCAAACCCTCCTTCCTGGCCACAAGGTCACCTGCAATTGCCCTCCCTCACATTTCTTACAGTCCCCACTCCCCAGCTCTGTGCCAAGCTTTAACAGTGTCATTCTTCTCTGTAGCCTTCAAGGGGAAGCTAAAAGGGGCATTAAGGAAGACAAAAAAACAAACAAACAAACAAAAAAAACAACAAAAGTGACCTAAGCAGATGATGTGAGCTTCCTGAGGTATGGGCCACCATACAGTCCAGTCTGCTCATCGTTTATATAGTGTGGGAGACAACCCTGTGCTTACTTCTCAGTGTCCACTTAGCATCTGCACATTTGGCTTGATAATTTATTCAATTCATAAAAACTGTGTGGCCTGGGAACTCCTGCTACCCTTCAGCCTAGCCCAGCCCAACCAAAGAAGAGGTTCCTCTCGCCTCAGAACTGATACTGGGGGAGGATCTGCCTTGGCCACCGGGTCCAGTCTTGAGGGATGGAGTCAACATCCAGGCCATGTTTAGGACTGAGGAGGCCTGTGAGGAGAAACCCCAGGAATGCTTGAACCTACCATCCAAGCCTCTTCTATTATGGAGGGGGAAGGGGAAAGTTATTTTTCTTAAAAAAATTTTTTTCATATAAAAATAGATCCATTTGCAAAACAATTTCTTAGCCAGGAGGCTCCACCTCCCATTTCCTTGGAGACAAAGGGTGAGGTGTTAGGATGGTCACACTACAGCCCACACTCCAAATGAGATGCATCAAATCTCTGGGGAAGGCATGAGGAGGGGCTCAATGGCCAAGGGGCTGGTACAGAGGGTCCAGCGAGGCAAGGGCACAAAGCCTGGCAGTGGGCAGGCCCCACACTGTCACTACGCCCTAGGTACCTGCCTCCAGCTCAGGCCTGGGCCACAGTGGAACAAATAAGAGTGGTCAAGACCCTTTGCCTGGGAGACCTTTCCCAGGAAGGTAGGGAAAGGGTGGGATTTGCTTCCTGATTCCACAGAAGCAGCTCCCGATGCCACAGCACTAATAATAAATAACAACAGCCAGGAGGAAGAAGAGCAGAGGTGACAGCAGTGTAAGGAAGGATCTAGCCCAAAGGTTCACAAGTCCCATGCTATTCTCAGGGCCAGAGAAACCACAAAAGAAAAGCACAAATTCATCAAGATTGACCTAGGGGAAGGCCCACTAGAAAATGGGCTGACAAAGCAGGCTGGGTCTTGTCTGAGACCAGGCCCCCTGGGTAACAGAGAGGAGACAGGGTTAAGGCAGCAAACATGGACCCTGCTTTGGTAATACAACAGCCAGGGCTGGCTGGGCTAGGCTCAAGCCACCCCCATACTGTTCTTTCCTTTTGGCCTCCAGGCAGCTGAAGCTGGATATGATGTTTAGAGAGCAGCAGGCCAGACAGAAAGACAGGGTCAGGTGATGGAGTGGCCACTGCAGAGGGACAGCCCCTTGACCCCTTAGGCACATGCCACAGGTGGGACAGTCTGGGCTCCATTTAGGAGCTGCCATGGCCAAGGATCCCAGCTTAGCTTGCCCGGCCAACCAGCTCCTTGGCTTCTTCAAGGATTGTGGGTACTCCTTCACTTTTCTTGGACACTTTAGCAGGACCAGCAGCCATGGCATCATCCTTGGTCAGCTCTGAAGCTAGCAGAGATGTGACTGCACACCCGGCCTTCCTGTTGACTACAAGAGAAGACATGAGAACCTGAACACAGAAGACCTAATTTCTCATCTCTTTCAAACTCTGTAGCAGATGTTCAGTCAGAAGCCATGCAATTATGCCTTGTCTGATTGAGAGGTCTTATTTATTTATTTATTTATTTTTATTATTATTATTTTTTTAAATGTTAAGGAAACTTTTGTGGTTTTATTGTATCATAAGGCATATTCGTGTATTGCCTGCACATAGGTAAGTGTATCTATATCGTGCAATGTCTGCGGAGGACAGAGAGGCTGTTGGATCCCCTGGAACTGGAGTTACAGACAGTTGTTAGCTGCTATGCGGGTGCTGGGATTCGAAGCTGGGTCTTCTGCAAGAACAACCAGTGTTCTTAACTTCTGAGCCATTTCTCCAGCTCAAGAGGTCTTTACTTTAAAGGAAGGAAGGATAGAAATCCATCATGTGCAACATACCTTTGGGTAGCAAATATGAAGGTTTGAATACAGCTAACATATTTTGGGGGTTTAAGGGGATGGAGAGATGGCTTAGTGGTTAAGAGTGCTTACTGTTCTTACAGAGGACTAAGGTTCAGTTCCCAGCACCCACGTGGTAATTCATAGTCACCTGTCATAATCAAAGGACCTGACACCCTCTTCTGAGAGCACCAAGCATGTATATGGTGTGCATACACAGGTGCAAGCAAAACACTAATACACATAAAATAAAAATAATTCCTTTAGGGAGCTAGAGAAATGGATTAGCAGTTAAGAGCACTAGCTGCTGCAGAGAACCAGGTTCTCTTCCCAGCACCATATGGTAGCTAAGAGCCATCCATAACTCCAGTTCCAGGGGATTCAATAGCCACTTCTGATCTCCACAAGCACTGCACAACACGTGTACACTTACATACATGAAGGCAACACACTCATACACATAAAATAAAAATAATAAAATACTAAAATAAATAAATCCTTTTTTTAAAAAACTGGGTTTAAGTGTTGGCTATGTGACACATCAAGAGGAAGTACTCAAAGCCCATTTTCTCATTTAGGTTTGTAGGAATTAACTAGGTTTAAGCTTAGTACATATTATTTTTGTTTTCCAGGCACTCCACAGAATGTTTGTAGGCCACAATACATGGCTGCCTCAAGAGAGCTAGTCCTAGCAAAAGGCAGCCTTCAGTAAGCTTGTGAGGGGACTCTTGCAAAGAGGAACCCAGACACTAACTGGCATCACATTCATACCACATCCCCACGTTGTTCTCCAACAACCAGTGTGCACATACCCGGCTCTTTCTCACCTCTTTAAGGACTCTACAAGAGATGTATGCATGCATGTGTGCATGTACATACTGAGGGGAGAAGTGATACAAGGTATGCCAAAGAAGGCAGAAATGGGGTCAAGGTTGACCAAGAGGGGAACCCTATAAAGACATCTCAACCCCCAAGATTTTTTTGTTCATTGATGAATCCAGACTTCTGACCCCAGAATCTTTACCAGGAAGGCAGCTCCTTGGGACCATACCAACTTCATGATGCTCACTTTGTCCCATGCCCTATATAACAGCATAGAGAGACTGCATGTGCACAGTGTAAATAAAAGCCAGACATAAAGCAGTGCCTAAGCCTTAAAGAAGCAGGAAGGGATGAAAAGCCTAGTGCTTCCAAATGAAGACTCCGGGCTAGCTGGGGGTCAAGAGCAGGGAGTTAAGAGAGTCCATAGGAGCAGTGAACAAGGTGTCTGCTTTGGACCAAAAAAAAAAGCTTTAGGTAGGTGAAAGCCAAGTAGGGTAAGAGTCCAAGTCTTTGCCAGGGCAGTCAGTCTTGCAGCCATGACTCAAAGCCACTGTTTTCACACATGCAGAAGTTGCCCGCAGGTCAAGGAGGGAACATACAATATGCCCACAGGTTACCAACTTAGAAGTTTCCTCCTCCTCCTCCTCCACCTCCTCCTCCCAAGGGCACAAGGGGTTGTCTACCAAGAGGGGAAAGAACAGTGAGAACTGTGGCCGACAGCGTCTGGGTATATCTAGGTACAGACCACAGATGCGTGACCCATACCCTCAGTGCTTCACCAAGCCACTTGCTGGATTGTGAACACGCACTTTTCTAGGACCCCACTTCTCATGTCCAGAAAGATAGTTCGGTATCTCTTTACTGCTCCTCTGAGTTCAGTCTCCAGTAGTCAAAAATTACTTCAAGTATTTATGTGTACATGTACATATGTCTGATTCTAATGAATGAGTTGAAATAACACCTACTTCTAGACTCTGGGATAAAGAACACTGGTCTTTGGGAACATCTGTCCTGGGGCAACACAGAAGTTACTAAGTGTGGGGCAGCAAGCCTTAAGCTGCTCCTTTCTGCCTTCTTTTTCTAAGATTTCCTGTTGTATCTAATCTGGCAGTGTTTCAGGATTTTGCTATATTCATGAAGCTGCTGATGTATTACTTATTTCTTAAGAACCAAGGAAATATGGTAGATGGAAGAAAAAAATTTCTCTTTTAAGCCTTGAAAGTAGGTTTGCTATGGGTGGACATGATGTGGTTCAAGGTTAAAGATGGGAAAACTCTTATTCCAAATGACAAAAGATCAACAGAACCCAAGCATCCCAGCTTCCAACCTATCTCCATGGTCACCATGATGTTGAGCGATCTGAACAATCAGGAAAAATTTACTTCCTCCCTTTTTAAGACTATTGAGTACTTATAATGGCCACAGAACCAGGTCAGTGCTCTGACTACTTGGGATCTGGGAGGATTAATAACTGTAGAGGAATGGTCCCTATAGACTGAGAAGGGATGGAGAACAGTTCTGAAAAATTATTCAAAGCTCTCTGAAGCCAGAATCCTTGAAGTCAGAGGTAGATAAGAGAAAAACACCAGTAAAATCTGCCAATTAACACTTAGAACACAGCTGAATTAGACAGGAAAAGGTTAATGGTGTAGAGGTGGACAACTTTTCTAAGACACAAACTACAAACAACTACTAAAGAGGAAGTGCTCTTGTTAATAGGCTTCCTCAGGGGAAGAGGAAACTAGGGCAGATGGGGCAATCATTGTCATCCTAAATAACTCATTATTGTCTAAAACTATCCTAATTATACCTCCTGCCCTATTTTTATAAAACTGGGGAGAATAAGCAGTGATATAGAATACTTTTATAAACTTTTTCTAGAGAGGGGGGTCATTCGCTTCCATAGTACAATATTACCATGTCCAGAATTTTCCTCACAAGACTATATAAAAAAGTACTTCTGACTCGTACAGAGGGGTCACTGTCATTTCCAAACCAATAACACAGACTTAGTGGAAAGAGCACTGGACTTAAGATTCACTAAAGTAGGCTACAGTTCTAGTTTTACCATTAGACTTGGACAAAACCTTATCCTGTCTAATTCCTCCTACCTAGGAGCAGGACAGATACCAATCGTCGTTAGTCTTCTCAAGGCGCTAACCCACAGACCTATACTGGGATTAAATGGAGCTTTATAGGGAAGCCAGGAAATAGTAAAAGGAAGGTATGACAGAGAGATAGATTTCTTTCTTGACTTGCAGCTTAGTGAGCAAGTAACCTGTGTACAATTCAGGCATGGAGATAAAGTTGAGTCATTAAACCCACAAGCTGACTCAATCACTGCCTGAAATAGTAGCTGTAATACAATCACATGGATTCTTCTATTTGACACTCCAGCCATTGTTCTCCCACACCCTGTAGACCACAGCAGTTTACAAGCTTTCAATGAACCAGCTCTGATAGGAACTCTCTTCTTCCAACTCCTCAGTGACCCTCTGTGTATCGGTCACTCCCTCATGTCTCCAGAGACCTGAAGATTTTAACATTCCTGGAGACTCTAGGGGAAAAGCTAATATCTTTTAGAGACAGCTAATATCTAAAGAGACAGCTGCCTCTTTGGGAATGGGAAAGACTGTAAAGCAAACTCACCTGACACTGCTTCTGGTTCTTTGGCTTGTGAGGACCAGTCAGAGGTAGCCACATAAAGGGTAGAAGAGCTGAGTGGAGGGAGTTTGTGACCTCTGAAACTTTGAGAATGGATCCTTCTAAACTCCTGCTTAATTCTTTGAAGAGAAGGTCCTCTTAATCCTACTGTCATGGTGGTATGGCAGTAATAGTGCCAGAAAGACCTTAAAGACCATTCTAGTACAACTCAGAAGGAAAATTAGTCTCAAAAACACTGAGTGACTCCACTAAGGAAACAAGACAGCACTAGAGCTAGATTTGAGTTTTGATCTTTTGACCCCACCCTAGTCCTTGGCCTGTTGCTTGATGCCTAGCTTTCTGTTTATATTTGGTGTAAGGCTACATCACTTTAAATTATGTGAAAGTACCTAAATCTAAAAAGCTAGTCAGAGTAACTAAAAATGGTTCCATTGAAAGATTCTCTCAGATAGGTTTGGTGAGCTTAGTAAACCCAGAGCTCAGAAAGATAAGGTTACAAGCTAGAGCCAGTTTAAAACTACATAATTCTTGGGGGCTGGAGAGATGGCTCAACAATTAAGGGCACCAATTGCTCTTGCAGGGGACCCAGGTTGGCTCCCAGCACCCACATCACGTGGCTCACAACCAACTAACTGCCTGTAATTCCAGTTCCAGGGGATCCTACACTCTCTGGCCTCTGGGGGCTCCTGTATGCACATGGTATATGTAAAAACTCACACAAGTACACATAGTACACATAAAAAAAATTTTTTTTAAAACTATGTAATTCTTATCTTCAACTTCTTTTAACTTCAGTATTTCCTAGTGTCCTAAGTCTCTTATTCCCTTTTGCAGTGGGAGAAAGTCCTTTGACTAATTCAGATTCTGTACTTAAAGTGTAGTTCTGACAAAATGCTTGCTTTCTGCGCCACCAAGTCCTGGTTTCCCACTAAGAATGCAGTGGAGAATGGGGCCTCTCCAGCAAAGGGAAGTCACTGATGTCTGGCTGCTTGTGTACAGGAAACATCTGGGACTCTGCTACAATTCCTCAGGAAAAGGCTAAAAAGGGAATTCCCCAGCGAAGTCTGATGTAGGCTGGGCTTAGTTAAGAGGGTCATGGAAGATGGCAAGTGAGATGCATGGTACTTTTGTTGGGCTTAAAGTAGGTGGGTAGGAAACAATACTGCAAGGATCTCTAAAAACTGAATACCAAAGCAGTACTACTGCTTATCTGTAAGACTGAATGCTCTAGTCCAGAGTTCTAAGCCCTCTGTACTCATGCCTCCCCTCCAGAGACCTTGTACTCAGAAAATGCCATAAAATGGATGAGTTGTGACCAGAGACTCTTCTGTTTAAGAAAGGATTTAAAGTCATACTTCCAGGCAATCTTGGAAGAGAATTTCCCTCTGGGTAGTCAGAGTATAGGTAGAAATAAGCAGGTAGCCATTACAGATGGAAATCATAGCAAACTATTTGGGCCAAGGAACTGAGTTTATATGGGCTACTATGATCCATACTCTTCCCCATACACTCCTTCCAGAGTGTAACAGACATTGTAGGTCCTAGATACATCATTGTATTAGAAGTTCTACACTAGCCAAAAGCCAGCAATCCTCTTTACAATCATCTTCAAATAAAGCGAGTATACCAGTTAGCAAGTAGGGAAGAGCTTTAACTCACAATGATATTTTTGCTGTAATTCTCACCCTTTGATGGAAAGAAGCCATCACTTCTATGTTCCCAAAGAGCCCTCACTAGACAGGATAGCACAAGTCATCATGACATAATGGGAAGCTTTGGCCTCAACTTCTCTTGAACTAGTCTTTTGGTCACTGCATGCTTTCCTCCAAGGAAACAAACACACTAATCCTTACCTATACTAATATATGGGTAATTTGTGCTCGTTTGTCCACAATTCTTTTTAAAGGCTCTGGCTCAGTAATCCACTTAAATTTTCTATGTGTTCAAAGAGAGGTTCTAAGGAGCTGGAAAGCAAGGACAGTGGAAGGTAACTGTACCCAAAGAAAAAGGCAGCTCTATGTATGGCTCAGTTCAGCCCAATCCTTCAGTTGTGTGGTCCCTCTGTATTCATCTAAGGATGATACTCCCCTTCTTCAGAATTTGACTTGCTCTTGTGCTCTTATTCTTTCTCTGTATGTCTTCTGCTAGTAAAGTTGAATAAGGACTTTGACTTATATTTCTTTTGTATTTACATATGTACATATATGCATATATAAAATACAGTTTTCTATTTAGGTCATTTATTTTTCATACAAATGCACAAATGTCCATTCAGGTACCCATGTCCTATATCAAATTTATGCTTTGGGAATAAAGAAATGCAAGAATAGTCAAAGAGAATTGATTTGTTGTTAGAAAACTGGAGCTTGAGGAACTAAGTCAGGATTTCTAATGTGAGAAGAAGATAATCCTCTCGCAGTACAGGGATATGGGATATTTCTAATCCCCAGAGTATCATTCTCTACTCTTCAGCCCTCTACTGGCAGAAAAAGGAGCAGAGACCCCCTCACTCCCATCAACTGCCAGCTGGGCTCCATTTGTTTACTTACCCTGACGGGGTCCTCTCTTCCTTCGGAATGCTGCCCCTGATTGCAGAGCTTCTAGAAGACTATCCATCACACCTGTCTCATCACCCTCTATCAAGAACAAAGACAGGGATGTTATGCTCTTCAGACAGAGCAGTAGGGCAAATGTCAAGCTTCACATGAAATGCATAGATGTGGTTGGCTCTCCCTCCCCAACACTGACCAACAGTTCAAAAGAGACAAGAAAGGCTCAACCTCAAGTCTCACAGACTCATGTCTAACTTGTGTTTTTAAAATGGCCAGAAAGATTCACTGTCTATTAGTGAAACC
This sequence comes from Nannospalax galili, assembly GCF_000622305.1. NCBI lineage: Eukaryota > Metazoa > Chordata > Mammalia > Rodentia > Spalacidae > Nannospalax > Nannospalax galili. The sequence continues at coordinate 1,312,296 of NW_008340429.1, forward strand.
CTACCTATTAGTGAAACCCCGAGATGCTTTATTATAATGCCTTCCTAGTCAGAACTAATCAGAGCTAACACACAGAATCCTAGAACTGTCTAACTCCAAGACCTGGGTAAGTACACAGACCACAATTGTAAATTTTTTTTTGGTCTTTCTGAGACAAGGTCTCCCTGTAGCCCCAGCTGGCATGGAACTTTCTATGTAGACCAAGCTGGCCTTGAACACACAGAGATTGGCCTGCCTCTGCCTCCCAAGTGCTGGGATTAAAGATGTGTGCCCCCATGCCTGGCCACAATTTTGAATTAATGGGCAACTGTGTCAGATAAGGTGATTCATAGCACTTGGGAGGTGGAAGCAGAAAGATCTGGAATTTGAGGTCAGTCTGGCCTACATAGAAAGAATTTGTTTTAAAAAAGAAAATAAAAAGCAGTAAAGAAACTATTATCACTACTATCACTCCTTCTTCTATCAGTGTTTCACTCCTAGCTGAGGTTTCAGAGAAAGGTTAAGGGAAGAGAAACTACTGGTCAAGACTACATTTCACTTAAGTACCGCATGAAAAGTAGCTGCATCTTCCTGAAGACAGTTTTCTATCTAAGAGCTTAGAGCTGCCTGGCTGGAATACAAAGAGTTAATGCAGAATCCTAGTTCTAGCCAGGCTCGGTTTCCAGGGCAACAGCTCAGGCTCCTGAAATCTGAAAGAGTGAAATCCCAAGGAGCCAGTAGGAAGCCAGCTCTAAGGCTGGGGTTAGTTGCTCCCACCGCCACCTGCTGTCTGAATATTAACAGTGCAGTTGACCTACATTCCAACTTCATTTGCTTGACCCGGGGCAGAGAGTAGGGCAAGGTCCACTACGCCATCTGCTGACTGTATATAATGCTCCTCCCAAATGCCAATTGGACTCCACCTTCCCCCATTACATCCTATGCAATTCAAAGGGGGTAAAAACCTTAGAAGCCCTGAGAGAAAAGGAAGGAAAATGAAGGATACTTGGTATGACCTTTAATAGCATTACTGGAACAGAGCTGATGGCTTTTACACAACTGAGGTAAAGGCAAGGGAACTACTTTAAAGGTCTTTGGAAATAAGACATGTTAGAGTAGTCCTTATGTTTGTGCTCAGCAAAATTTTACCAGAGGCATTGAGAACCCATCATTTGCAGAAAGCTTATGATCCTTAAGGATCAGCTCAGTGCCATGAGCAACACATGCTGTATTTCCGATGCCCATGGGGGAAGGGGGCAGGGAATCCCAGCAGGAAAACAGCAGAGACAGGAAACAGAGGGCCAGTAATTGAGACCATGTGCTGGAACAAAGACATGTTTCTGGTAGTGTCAGAGTTTCTGTTGACAAAAGAAGAGGGTGGCCAGCTTTCCACCCCCTTCTAGAAGTTCAATCTATTTATGATCTCAGAGATCTGTACCACATGCCGAGGTTCTAGGAATACAGTATTGGTGAAATAAATAGAAAGGGAGGGCAAGTCACTACTACAAGACAGGAAGAGCCAGGGAAACGTTTTAGGAATCCAGAAGTTTTAGTATAGGGAATAACAAGCCAGAGGGCACTTGGCCAGACAGAGGGAAAGAGTAGGTGTCACAGCAATCCCCAGATCACACAGGAAATGAAACATAATGCAAGATACAGCAAAGTGAGAAAAAGGAAAACTGCAATATGCATGAAGCTAAACTGGGGTTAAAACCCAACATCGGGAGCTCAGAGATGGAAGGTTGCCAAAATACATTTGCCAGGGCTAACCTCAGACCTGAGCTATTCTCTGTGGCTTCTAGATTCTAGATAGAGAAGCCTTCCAAATGTTCCTTTCTCAACCCATCACCCTGCCCCACTTCCTACCTGCATTCATGTCTATGAGTTGCTCTCTCTTCTGCTGTTTCTCCAGCCGCTCTTTTTCTGCCTTCTCCTTGGCTAGTTTTGCTCGCCGCATCTTTTCTTCTGTTTCCCGGCGTTTCTGGTTCTCCTTGACTGCTTGCTGAAGTGGGAGAGGGGAAGGGGAAATGTGGACATGTATATGCCACCACTAACCAATATGAGCCCCATAAGAAGTCAGTAGGTTGCCCTTACTTACTCACCAAGAACATATTCCTAAAGTTGTGCAGATCCATAAAGAATTCTTCCACAGACAACTTCTTGGGGTCAAAGACGAAGTAGTCACCTAGCTCCTTATACAGAGTCTCCATGTTAGAGTGCATCATTCGCAGTTTGTTATATTGTTCCTGTGCATCCTTCATAAAGATGTGCAACCAGGAGTAAAGGACCAAGACCAACAAACAAACACAGTATGTACAGGATGTTCAATATGACATTACTCAGGACAGAAAACACAGAAGCAAGCTAAATATTCAAAAAGGGAAAGAGTGAACCATAAACCATGGTACACCTATAGAATAGGAGGTTGCAATTTTCTAAAAGGTTATTTGGCATAAACTACTATTGAAACAAGGCTGAGACATATTATGTGGGAAAAGCTACACAATGCAGTTTCTGTTTAAAATAAATAAATCAGGAAGTGGCAGTGGCTACCTGTGGCAGGGAGGGTGTGTGTCTAACAGCAGTGGGGCACAGAGTAAGGAAATCAAGGGAGACTTTTTTATCTGTAAAGTTTGCTTTTACTTGCGAAATGACACTTTTAAAAAACTATGTATTTAATGAAAAAACCTCAAAGAGAAAAACTGAGTACTACCATCATCTCTCCTTAGACCTCGGAGTGCTTCTTCCCCTTCCTATGGAGTCACTCTTTCAAAGCAAGGATATGGTCATTTTCTCCACAAACTTGTCCTTTTCATCAGTGGCAGCTGGGAAATTCTGAATATCACGTTCCACATCAGCAATCTGTTTCTTCATCTGATCTAAGTTCTTCTGCAAGTTTTCAGCAGAAACTATAGGAAACACAGAACAGATAGCAAGAGGTTATTAGCAATTCCAGCCTCAAGATCTCTCAGCTTCACCCTTTAATCCCAATATCTATCCTGGCAGTTACTTCCTTTTATTCTCTTTGTTCTTCTAGCTGTTTCATGCGCTGAAGCTATGATCTCTGCAGTAAAAGTATAATTCTTTGCTAACTGAATTTCCAACCCTCACATGGTATAGTACTAACAGAAGACAGTTTTTATTTAATTAGAAAGAAGCTATGGAATCCCCTGAGATATTGGTCTCATTTATTTCAGAGAACAGGGTTTGGGAAGGAGGAGACATATGTAGGAACACAGAAGCAGGGCAGACATCTGTCCTACTTCAACTGAATATTCCGCCTAGTTCCAGGATAGTAAGGCCTGATGCTTGTTAATCCAGCCTATGCTTTCTGAATGACAGAAGCTATGGACCTAGATTGAAAACACCTACCCTTCCAGTTATCTTTCTCTGTGTGTGTGTGTATGTGTGCGTGTGTGTGTGTGTGTGTGTGTGTGTGCGCACACGCGTGCGTGTGCGCGCGCGCTCTAGTACCATGGTGTGGTGGTCAGAGGACAACATGCTGGCATACATTCTCTCTTTCCACGATGTGGCTCTCAAGGATTAAACTCAGGTTATCTGTCTTGGTGGCAAGCGCCTCTACACACTGAGCCATTTTGCTGGCCCAGAATTACCTTCTAGCTTTGCCCTAAACTGCTTTACCTCGGCTGGCTTTCTCCACATGGGCAAGCTCATCAGGAAACTTGAGGACATCAGGATAGTCATTCTCACATAACTCAGCCAAGAAGTGCAACAATGTCATCTTCTGATCTGTAGACTTGGTGTCTCGAAGCTTGGGGCAAGAGGAGAAATCATTTGTCCTGACCTGCCCAAGATCACCTTAGGACAACACTGGGCTCAAGTAGCCTTCCCTCTGTCCTCCTGCTCTAACCCTATCATTTACCTTACAGAGGAAGCTGATATTGAAGCCAAAAGCACCAGCATTCCTGGAACCCGCATTCATATAGTTTCCAACAAGCAGCGTAATCTCCAGGAGGCTGGAGAAGCTCTCACTCTTGCGTAACTCCTCACATGCTGCTGTGACAGACACAATCTCTGGCTTGATATTCTCCACTTGCTCACCAAATTGTAGCTTGAAGAGGATAGCATTGAGGCGAGGCCGTAGGCGGGGCACTGTGCCCATCTAGTAAGGAAGACAAGTGGTTCCATTACAGCTAATGGAGACAGAGAAGTCAGAAAAAGATGAAGACTGAGCCTCCTCTGGGAGGATCAGAGTTCCAGAGCAGAGAGTGAGAAAGGGGTTCAAAAGTGGTAAGAGGCAAGGAGGAAATGTCTAGGCTGGCCTCCAGAAGGAAGAGCTAACTGCCACAGGCCTTACTCACCACCACGCCGAACTGTTCTGACTCAGCCAGATCATCATACTCATCCTTCAGTTCAGAAAGCATTTTTAACTGCTCTGGCTCTGGCATCTGTTTAATGAGGTTCTGGAAAAGAGAATAGATGCTTTGTTGTGTATGTGGTATGGGGATGAGCTGACAACCTGAGCCTAAATTACTGACTTTCTGGTAAGTACACACTCTGCCCAAAGACAACTATGAAGGAAAATGGGGGTGGGGGCAGCTAATAAGGTGGCAGAATCTTTGAAAAATAGGTTGAAATAACCTGACCTCCAGAGAAATAAGTCAACAATGAGGAGGAAAGTTCCTTCTCATCCAAACAGGGAGGAGGTGAGGCTGGTGTGAGGCTGTGCAGAAGAGCCAGCTCTGGCAGAACAGCCTTGCTCCTTACCTGGATCATAGACTCAGTCAAAACAGCCTCATTCACCTCCAGGATGACATTCTTAATCTCCTGGTAGGGCATGCGGAAGGAACCCAAAAAGATTGCTGCCAAAAAATGAGATATAAAGACAAGTTTTTCTCAGCTTCTTCCCCAGTCTAGCTCATCCTGCAAGCTTATACAGATAATCTTGTCAAGGGGATTCTTTCAAAGCCACTGTGCCATTACAGAGTAAAAACACAAGCCCATGAGTCCAGTGTTTGGGCTTCCACTGTCATTCATCCGTAAGTGCCAGCCACACCATGTCACACAGCAGTTACACTGTTTCATTCCCCACATTCCACAAACACCAGACTGTCTTTGTTCACAGGAAGTCTTTGCTGTTTTCTACATACCTCAAAAATACCCAGCCCTCCTCTAGTTTCCTACAACCACAAAGCTGCTATTGCCTTGACCTATTGATTCTTTTTTTAAAAAAAATTTTATTTATTATTTTTATTTTATGTGTATGAGTATACTACCTGCATGTATGTGAGTGCACCTGTGTCATGCAGTGCCACAGAGGTCAGAAGAGGGCTTCAGATTCCCCTGGAATTGGAGTTAAGGACGGTTCATAGCCACCATGTGGGTGCTGGGAATCGAACCCAGTTCCTCTGGAAGAGCAATCAGTGCTCTTAACCGCTGAGCCATCTCTCCAGCCCCTGACCTATTGATCCTTAAACTGCCAAGTTCCTTTTCCTAATAAACACATCCTGTCCTTTCATCCCTCTCACATTCTAGTCTCTTTTTTAAAAAATATTTATTATTTTTATTTTATGTGTATGAGTGTATTGCCTGCATGTATGTGAGTGTACCTGTGTCGTGCTCCTTCTAGACTCTTGACCATCTACCCTAGCTTCTCTATCTGGCTTGGACACCACCATCTCTCACTTGGCTGTTCTATTACCCATTAGCACTACTCTTGTCACAACAGCCATTCCCTTGCTCCCTGCTCCTGCCACACCTTGCTAACCCAGCTGTCTCACCTCCTCTGGATTTATACTTGGGCTGATGCAGATCAGTGGCAGACCAATGATAGCGAGGGCCTCAGGGCTGCCAAGCAATCTTTGTGGGTGCTCCTATTCCACTCCCTACCATCTTTTTGGCACCTCCTCCAAAATATACTGCCCCACCCCATTGTCTTAAGAAGACCTTAGTCTTTTTCATTAAGAAAAACTTAGGCCACTCAGAAAATTACCTGTCAGCTTTATCTTATACCGATTAAAAATTGAGCATCAACTAGAGCTGATTAGAAAATGGGTAAAGACTGTTTTGGAATCACCTAAAGAAAAAAGTTGTGCCAATGCTTCTGGAGGCTTATTAGCATGTACTCTTATATATTATACAAACACACACTGGCTCTGGTTCTCTCTCTCTCTCTCTCTCTCTCTCTCTCTCTCTCTCTCATATCCCACATAGGCTCTGGTTCTCTCTTTCTCCTTCTCTCTTTCTTTCTCCTCTCTCATATCCGTTCCTCAAAAGAGGCAGCCCTAACCTTCTCCTTTAGAATATGTATAGTCAAGTCTCTTCCATCTTAAAAACCACAACCAAGGGGCTGGGGAGATGGCGCAGAGGTTAAGAGCACTGACTGCTCTTGTAGAAGACCCAGGTTTGATTCCCAGCACCCACATGGCTGCTACAAACCATCCTTAACTCCAGTTCCAGGGGAATCTGAAACCCTCTTCTGACCTCCGCAGCATTGCACAACACAGGTACACTCACATACATGCAGGCAATACACTCATACACATAAAATAATAAAATATTTAAAATTTTAAGTTTTATTACACACACACACACGAACCTCTGAATAAATGTTCCCTTCTTTTATAAATACATGTTTTCTTTACTCCATGGCATTCTGAAAATACACTGTATTCTTTTTTATATAACTTTCATTCTGTCCCCAGAAAGCCAATAAAAATCAGCAGTCATATGAGTGTGTTCTGCACAAGATCCCACCTTGCCACCTCTTACCCATATCCACTAGCCACTACTCTCTTCCCAAAAAGAGGGACTTCTTTAGTAAAGTGGCCTAATTCAGGATATTGATAGCACCTTTCATAAAGTGATCTAGATACTCAAGAATCAACTCTTTAATTTCCTCAATCACTAAGCCCTAGTAGTTCTTCCTATCTGTGCCTTCCATTTCATTCTTATTACCTTAGTTTTCAGTCCTGATTATCTTTCACTAGTTTAAAGCATCAACACAGCTCATCTTTCTTCCTACTATTCTCGCACCCAGAAACTCAGCCTGAAAAAATCACTTACCAAAGCAGCCTTCCTAAGAATTGCGCAGGATTGTAACACTCATTTTCCTAATTTAAATCTCTTCAATCACTTCCATAGCTATAAGTATTTGCAGTTCCCAGACTACACAATGTCTCTCAAGCATACGGGCTCACCCCTTTCCTGAAATGAGACAATCCCTGTCCTTCACTTAATTCTTCCTAGAAATTCTTTCAGTAACTATAGGTTAAGCAGTAACTCCTTGAGAATGTGCTCTTAGATTTGCCTCTTCAACACTCTTGATCAAGAAGCCTCCTTCCTGGTACTGGTCTAAGCATTCTAGCATACCTCTATGGCAGTACTTACTACTTTCTGTCATTACTTACCTTTCTGCCCCACCAGACAAGAGGAGAGAGATTATCTGACTTAGATTGGGATCCTTAGAATAAAATGGGCATGTAAGACATTCTTGGGGTTGGAGAGATGGCTCAGTGGTTAAGGGCACTGGCTGCTCTTGCAGAGGACCCAGGTTCAATTCCCAACATCCACATAGCAGCTAACAACCATCCTTAACTCCAATTCCTGGGGATTTGACACCCTCTTCTGTCCTCTGTGAGCACTGTACAACAAGGGTGCACTACACTCATACACAAAATATAAAATAAATGTTTTTTTAAAAAGACATTCTTGAATTAGACTGTCCTACCCTAAAATAATCTAATTCCATAGGCCCCTCCCCGCCAGTTCCGGGGAATTGAAACCAAGACCTTGGACATGCTAGGCCAATGTTCTATTGCTGCATTATATCCCCAGCCCCTCAATTCCTTTTCTTTTCCTTTTTGAGCAGAGTAAATACAGACTTATTAAGGAAGAGTAAAAAAGAACTCCCAAGAATGGGAGGGGTTCCAAAGGAGAAACACAGATCCCCCCATTCTTTTTCTAAATTCTCTTTCCCATATTAATGTCATTCCACTGAGAACAATAATGCACTATATTATAATCTTCCTTGTATCATTTTCCAAAATAACAATTACTCATATTTTACGTTCCTAGGTACACTCTTAGGAAGAGAAACTGACATTGCTTTGGTTTCTATAAAGAGACATTACCACACACTCCACTTAGTAATATCTACGGCTAATAATCTAACATTATATGGTCAAGAATAATGTGTATTTCATTTGGGGAATTGGGTGATTTTAGCCAAGTCATAACATCTGAACTTTAGTTTTCTCATGTGGAAAAATGAAGACAATTAACTCTTAAGATTATCAATGAACTTTATGAATATATACCCTTTCATCTCTAGAACACATGCCTAGCATGTACCTAACAGAGCTGATCACACAGCAGACCCATAAATATTTGTTGAACAAAATTTAAATCTGTATTACTCAGCATAAAGTAGGTACAGATCAACAGCTGAGATGAACAACAAAAACAGCATTCATTCTAACCACGAAACAGACAGTAACCATATCAACTTTGTGGAGAACTTTTTGTTTTAGTGTGTGTCCTGTTGAAATGAGCATGTTGAAGAATTTCTGACCTGAAATTTTTCTATTAATCAGGGTTCTCGGTATGAGTAGCAAGTCAGAACAGGAGAACTCGGTACTGAATCCTGAACTCTCTGGTGTTACTGATCCTACTCTGAGAAGTACAAGATTTACCTCATTTATCCTACATTTTCAAGTAATTTTAGTTGGAGCTGGAGACACGGCTCAGCAGTGAGGAGCACTGGCTGCTCTTCTAGAGGACCTGGTTTTGGTTCCCAGCACCCACATGGCAACAAACAACCATCCATAACAATTCCAGGGAACCCAACTCCTTTTTTGGCCTCCGCAGGCATTGCACGCACATGGTGCATTTATATACATGCACTCATACACATAAAATACAAATAAAAATTTTTTTGGTCTTTTTGAGACAGGGTCTCTCTGTAGCTCCAGCTGGCCTAGAACTCACTAAACCAGGCTGGCCTCAAACTCAGAGATCCGCCTGTCTCTGCCTCCTGAACGCCAGGATTAAAGGCATGCACCACCATGCTGGGCTACAAATAAATATTTTTTAAAAAACACTTTATTATTTTATGTGTATGAGTGCAGTGCTTGCATGTAGGTTAAGTGCAGCCATGTCGTGCAATGCCCAGCGGAGGATGGAAGAGGCTGTCAGATCCCCTGAAACTGGAGTCAGAAACAGTTGTTACCTACCATGTGGGTGCTGGGTATCGAACCCAGGTCCTCTGCAAGAACAGTCAGTGTTCTTAACCAGTGAGCCATCTCTCCAGCCCCCAAATAAATTTTTTTAAAATATATTTTATTATTTTTATTTTATGTGTATAAGTGTATTGCCTGCACGTGTGTCGTGCAATGCTGTGGAGGTCAGAAGAGGGTGTCAGACTCCCCTGGAACTGAAGTTAAGGAGTTCGTAGCCACCATGTGGGTGCTGGGAATCAAACTTGGGTCCTCTGGAAGAATAGTCAGTGCTCTTAACTGTTGAGCCATGTCTCCAGCCCCACAAATAAATTTTTTAAAAATTAAAAAAATGTAATTTTAGTTTTAATTGAAGCCAAGATAGTATCTCATTCCTTTTCAGAAGTGCAAAGGAAATGTGCCATGGTGAGAGCACTTGTGGTAGATTTTCTGTGGATATAAAGAGTAGGACTTGGAAAGAAGAAAGTCTGCCCAGAATAGTGGTATAACCCAAGAACTCAGGAGGCTGAAGCCATGACAACCAGGATCACATAGTAGACCCCACCTCAACTCTCTTCATTCCCAGTAAAATGAAACAAGTACAAAAAGTCTGAGGTTAAAATCTGAGGCCTGTCTCCTACTAGGCTCTATGATTAGGCAAATTCCTAAAAGTTTTATTAGACACCTGTCAAACTTGCCATGCTACTAAAGGGATGAGATGAGATACTAGAAATTTACTATGCAATGCCTGGCACAGAGCAGGAATTCAACAAAAGGAAGTTACCACTGAGGGACCTTAGACTTAAGAGAAGTAAGTTCTTAGAAGAATTCTTTCACAGTGTCAAATTACAAGAATTACTCACAGAGGTTTTGTGCTGTCTTTGAATCCAACACTTTTAGCTCTTTTACTTTTTTCTTTTGCACAGATTTTTCTTCTCCACCTTCTTGATCCTTCTTGGCTAGAGGAAAAAGGTCAGAAAAACATGATTACCAGTAAGTCATCTCTGTGCATTACCAAACAACTTCTGCCAGGCAGAGGCCTTTTGCTATTGCTCTACTGTAACTGTCTCTCCAGTGTGTTCCTTCAAGGCTCATCTCTCTAGCCACTCTTCTATTAATGAATGCCCCACCCCTGAAGCTCTCATTTCCATTTCTTCAACAGTTATCAATACTTTCTTACTTACAAGGAGCAGCTAACTCTCTGAAGAACAAAAGAGTAAATATTGTAGACATTGTAGGTCATATGATCTGCCTCAATATCTCAGTTCCATCACTGTAGCATGAATGCAGCCATAAACCAGTACATAAATAAATGGGTATGGCTGTGTGTTCCAATAAAACTTTATTAAAAAAATAGTATGTGACAGCTTACTAACCCCTATACTAGAGTCTTCTACTATTATCCTTTTATGCCTGTTAGAATTTTTCATTATTTTTCAATGTCTACCTCGACTATGACTTTCCCTATACAATTTGCAGTACTTTACCAGCTGCCTATGATCTCAATTGTTGCTGAATTTGATACCTCTTCATAGAACTTCTCACTGGCACTGCTATAAAAACAGTCTTCTCTCTACTACAAAAGTTTTGTTTTTCATCTCTACAAATCTGATGGCATACTAAAGAATTTCTAAGATGGGTTTAGAAACAAAATAATACATATCATTTATGTATCATCTGGGTGAACTCGAAGAGAGATACACACCTCTCCTTCCACACTCTTCTTACACTCTTGTTTGTTTTTGTCTTTTTTGAGACAGGGTCTCCCTGTAGCCCCAGCTGGCTGCACTCACAGAGATCTGCCTGCCTCTTCATCCCTAGTGCCGGGATTAAAGGCATATGCCACCATGCCCAGCCTTTCTTACACTCTTTAAAGCAATATATCCATCCTTTTTCATTAAGTCATTCCTGCTAAATGTGCCCACTCTGTTTTGCTAAACTAACTCTTATGGCATTTGCGATCTGTACTTTATTCAATAACTATTCAATGTTTTCTGGCTTACCATATGTATCATTCTGATTTTTAAAAGCCTATGTTTGTTCCTTTATAAGTGTAGACATTTCTCATCATTTTGTGTTTCAATGTCATGAGCAAAACATTTTATTATCACTTCAGCAGCTAACTATAGTAAAATTCATTAAAATTGGTTAGCACTGGCTCTTGAGGAGGGCTGAGCAGTACACAAGAAAAACAAATAGGAACTGTTCTGGACAGATAAAAACTATAAAATAACTTTTCCTATGGTGTAACTTGGTAACAGCTTTTTAGAAAGCCATAGGGAAATAGCTCTGAAAGTGAAGAAACTAACAATTAATTGCTACTAAGTAAAGGAATGGGATGCTTGAGGACACGAGTAGGAGAATACTTCTAACAGAAACCTATTTTTTAATTTTTAAAAAATTCTTATTTTCCATGTATGAGTGTATTGCCTGCATGAGTGTGTAAGTGTACCCATGTTGTGCAATGCCTGTGGAGGTCAGAAGAAGGCATCAGATCTCCTGGAACTGGAGTTACAGATGGTTGTTAGCTGCCATATGGGTGCTGGGAATTGAACCCGGGTCCTCTGTAAGAGCAGTCAGTGCTCTTAACCACTGAGCCAGCTCTTCAGCCTCCCCCCTCCCCGCCCCTTTTCGGATTTTAAGACAAGAGTTCACTAAATAGCTCTGGCTGGGCTGGAACTTGCTATGTAGACCAGACTGGCCTTAGGCTTTCAACAATCTGTCTCTGCTTTCCAGGTATGAGATTATAAACATGGGCCACCACTGCCTAGCTAGAATATATGCCCCCTTTACACCATTTGATTTTAGACCACATGCAAAATAGTATATGGTTAAAAATAATAAATCAAAACAAAAACCAAGTTATATAACACAAGGTTATATAACTTGCCTAGCATGCTTGAAGCCCGAGTTCAACCCCCAGTACTGTAGGAAACATTCATTCCTTTGGCCTAGGAGTTCCAATTTGAGAAATGAAATGCTAATTATATAAAGATTAGTTACATACATAATGTGTGCCAGGCTGTCAGGCAATGGAAATAAAACAAGTGAACAAAATGAAAGGCAAGAATCATCTTTGTTTTAATAAAGCAAAATAGTCTAAGTTAGCCAATAGATGAGATTATTATGTTAGGTGATAGGAAGTATTGTGAAAAGAAAATCAAGCAGGAAGGAGAACCAGAGATTTGGCAGGAGGAGGGTTAAAATCTTAGCGGAGTGGCCAGGGAAGGTCTTACTGAGAAAGTGATATTTGAGAAAAGACCATTAGAAAGTGGGGAACTTGAGACACAGAATATGTGGGAGGAGCAGAGGCATTTCAGACAGAGGGAATAAGAACTGCAAAGGCTGAGATGGGGGCATGCCGGCTCTGTCAAAAAAGCAAAGGTCAGGCGGGGCATGGTGGCGCAGGCCTTTAATTCCAGCACTCAGGAGGCAGAGGCAGGTAGATCTCTGTGAGTTCAAGGCCAGCCTGGTCTACACAGTGGGTTCCAGGCCAGCTGTGACTACAGAGAGACCCTGTCTCAAAAAGAGAGAGAGAGAAAAGCAAAGGCCACTGTGGCTAGAATCGATGGAGTGTCCCAAAGCACAGGAGATGAACAAAGAGGGAAGACAGATTACATTAATTAAACAAATGAAATTTATGGTCAGTCAGATAAAAACGGGGACTATCTAGATCATATCACAAAAAATAAGAAGCTGGACAGAGAGGTCATTTTGTACAGGCAGAGTGAAAAGTTACACTTACTGCTGATGTTGAAAGGTTCAAAACAATTCATTGCAATGAGATAAAAATGTACAGACAGAGGAAAGAAAGGAATGAAAAAGCCATTTTTTGCAAATGACTATATGTAGTAATTCAAGACAATCTAATGAAAACTACTAGAACTAGCAATTCAGTAATGCTGACAGATAAAAGGCAAATATGTGTCCACCTCACAAGGAGGGAGAACTATTGTCTGTTCATCAATTTAGCAGATAGATAGGCAAATAGATAAATGGATAGAAGGATGGATGGACAGACAGAAAGACAGGGATTCACAGATACTAATATTCTTGGTTGACTGGTACAGATGCAATGATCTGTGAAATAGAGACTCAAAAAAATAAATTTTCTTATATTTGAGAAAAAAAAGTGGAGGCTTTTTAAAAAAGACCTAAATAGAAAAGAAAAGTAGGAATGGACAGAACTTAGTGGTAGAGCAAGCACCTTCCTAGCATGTATGAGGCCCTGGGTTCAATTTCCAGTAACACGCACACACACACACACACACACACACACACACACCCCTCTCTACCTGGATCAGCATCTAAGCAAACTACACAAACCAGCAGTATAACTAAATAAAAATGAAAAAGGTTTCATTTTGAAATCTTAACATTCAAAGAAGCCAGGTAATTACACGACTGTAATCCTAACACTTCAGAAGTTGAGGCAGGAGCATCAGGAGTTTGAGGCTATATAATGAGACCCCGTCTCAAAAAATAAAAATAAAAACAACCTCCTCACACATGTAATGTTCAAAGAGCCCAAAGGAAAATAAGAAAATAGAAATAAAGGAAGAAGACAAAGAATACTTATATGGTAGATTATGCTCTAACAGATCAGAAATTACCTTTATGTGCATTAAGAATGGGCTAAGTAGATTAAGGAAGAAAAACTTACTTCAAAGACTATAAGTAGGCTGAAAGCAAAAAGCCTGAAACAGGATAAAATATGCAAACACTAATTTTCTAAGAAAACAGAATGACAATAGTTCCAAATCCACGTGGAGTCATTAACATCAAAATCTCAGCCATGGGTAGAATAGAAAATCAGCAAGGGATACTGAAGTTCGTGATAAAAACCAAGTCACAGGATCTGACATACACAGAACACTTAATCCAACAAGAGCAGAATACACTTTTTTTTTTTTTCAAATGCCAACAGATCATTCACTAAGATATACCCTGGCCAATAAAAAAAACTTGAACAAATTTCCAGAATCGAAACCACAGAACATGTTCTCTGATCCTAATGGAATCAAAGTACAGACTGACTATAGAAAAGTGATAGGAAAATATTAAAACACTTGAAAATTGAAGAGCCACTTCTAATAAATTTGTGAATCAAACAAGAAGCAAAATAATAAATAAATAAACAAATAAATAAATAATAGACTGGGCTACACAGCAAGTTCCAAGTCATCCTGAGCTCTATAATGAGACTATTTGAAATGAAAAAAAAAAAAACTTTAAAGCTAATTAAAGTAAATCACAACATATCAAAATATACAGGACACAGCCAAAGCAATGCTAGGAGGGAGATTCACAACTATAAGTTTACATTAGAAGACTTTAGGAGCTGGAGAGATGGCTCAGTGGTTAAGAACATTGGTTGTTCTTACAGAAGACCCAAGTTCAAATCCCACCACCCACATGGCAGCTAACAACTGTCCGTAACTCCAGTTCCAGGAGATCCAACAGCCTCTTCTGTCTTCCACGAGCATTGCACAACATGGGTGCACTCATCTACATGCAGGCAATAACACTCATAACATAAAATAAATTTTTTTTTTAAAAATTAAAAAAAAAAGAAGACTTTAGGTCAGTAAACTACTTTCTTTCCTTAAACTAGAGGAATGCACTAGGCCAGTCAAAACCCTGCCCACCCCACTGCCATATCCACATTCCCAGGACTAGCCTGGTTTGTGTTGGTGTTGCTCAGGCTCTGACTAGCCTAGGGAGCTAGCCAGAACACTGTCCACTCTACTGCCATCTCCACACTCACAGTCATAACTACAGGGAGACCCTGTCTCAAAAAGACCAAAAAAAAAAAATAAAAACCCCCAAAAAATCATCAATGAAAATCTGAAGCACTGGTCAACTAGCTCTTCATACCTGGTCTAAAATCAACTAAGCTATAACAAAGACAGAACTCAATTTCCACAAAACAAAGGCAGACTAGAATTTCATATCTCACACAACCAACAAAAAGTCATACGCCCAGGTCACATCACATAAATACAAACAATATGAAAAACCAAGACAATGTCTCCATCAAAATGCACTAGTCCTACAGAAATGTTCACAATGAGAACTACCTAGAGGAATCCCTAGGACACAGAACTTAAAAGAACAATTATAAACATGATCAAAGAATTCAAGGAGTTTAAAGAATTCCTCAATGAACTAACTCAAAGAGGAAAGGAATAAATTCCTGAGTAAAACTCAAGAAAATACAAATATATGGCTGGAAGAAATGACAAAGACAATTCAGAATTTGAAAAGTAAATTCAAGAGAGAAATATCGAAGAAAATTCAAGCTGAAATGAAGATGGAATTGAAAAATGCAACAACCCAATTAGAAACTTCAGAGGAAAATCTTGCCAGAAAAATAGATTAAGTAGAAGGCAGAAAATCAGGACTTGAAGATAAAGTAAGGAATTGGACCATGCAAGCAAAAAAATATGAAAAATAAATGAATTTTTTAAAAATTAAAAAGAAACATGCAAGAGCTGTAAAACACCCTAAAAAGACCAAATCTACAAATGCTAGGCATAGAGGAAAGAGAAGAATCTTAGGTCAACTTCAAAGACCAAATCTCTAACAGGATTACAAAAGGAAATTCCCCTAAGGAAAGATACCCATACAGATAAAAGAAGCACACAGAACACCAAATAGAACCAGAAAAGAAACTCCCCACAGTATATCATAGTAAAAACACAAAATATACAGGACAAACAGAGGGCACCGAAAGCAGCAAGAGAAAAACCACAAGTTACATACAAGAGAAAACCCATCAGAGTAACACCTGACTTTTGGGTTTTTTTTTTTTTTTTCGGTCTTTAGTGCTGGGACTAAAGGTGTGTGCCATCATGCCCAGAACAGCTGCCATTTTAATGAAAACTTTTTTTTTGGGGGGGGTCTTTTTGAGACAGGGTCTCCCTGTACACCCAGCTGGCCTGCAACTCCCTATGTAGACCAGGCGGGTGTGAACTCAGAGATCATCCACTTGTCTCTGCGTCCCAAGTGCTGGGATTAAAGGCATATACCACCACACCTGGCTTTTAATGGAAACTTTAAAAGCCAGATGAGCCTGGAGCACTGTACTCCAACTTCTAAATGACTACAGATGCCAACCCAGATTACTTTACCCAGCAAAACTATCTGCTACAGCTGAGGGAGAAAGAAAAACCTTTCAAGGTAGAGACAGGCTGAAAGAATTCATGTCCACCAAATCAACCCTACAGAGAATATCAGAAGCAGAGCTCCAGACTGGAGAAAGGAATAAACACAGCCAAGAGGCTACAGAAAGAAAACAAATGAAGTAATAATTATGGAAACACAAGACAGAACTAAGATCACAAGCAGAAAATAAAATGATAATAACTAGGCCTGGAGAGATGGCTCAGGGGTTAAGAGCAATTACTGCTCTTCCAGAGGACCAACATGGCAGTTAACACCAGACAGTAACTCGAGTTTCAGGGAATTTCGGCCTTCACAAGGCACTGTATGCACGTGGTGCACTAACATACATGCAGGCAAAACACTCATACAGAAAAAAATAAATAAAAATCTTTAAAATGATAACTTTAAACACCAATGGCCTCAACTCCCCAATCAAAAGACACAGGTTAGGTGAACAGATTAAGAAACAAAAATCCAGCTAGCATGGTGGTGTACGTTTTCAATCCCAGCACTCAGAGGCAGAGGCAGGCTGATCTCTATGCGATGGAGGCTAGAAAGGCCTATACCTTTTTGTTGTTTACAAAGAAACTCATCTTAACTTCAAGGACAGGTACCACCTTAGAGTAAAAGGATGGAAAAAAATATTCCAAGCAAATGGGACCAAGAAACAAGCAGACACTACTATTTTAATACATGTCTATAAAATAGACTTCAAACTAGAATCAATCAGAAGTGATAAAGAAGGACACTTCATTCTGATCAACCAAGAAGACATCACAATTTTAAACAAAGGGTACCAAATTTGGGAGCACTCAATTTCATAAAAAAAGTACCATTGGACTTGAAGGGACAGATTAGCCCCACTGAATACCCCACTTTTTCCAAAAGACAAGTCATTTGGACAAAAAAAATAAACAGAGAAACACTGGAATTAAATGATATCATACATCAAATGAACCTAACAGACATCTACAAAATATTCCACCCAAACACCAAAGAATATACATTCTATTCAGCAGTCTATGTTGTTTCCCTAAAACAGACCACATAATGGGACACAAATCAAATATCAACGTATATGGAAAAACTGAAATAACTCGATGTGTCCTATCTGACCACAATGCTATAAAGCTTAAAAACAACAGCAAAAGAATCTCCAGTAATTACATGAGCTCATGGAGATTAAGTAACACACTACTGAATGATGAATGGATCAAAGAAGCAATCAAGAAAGAAAATAGAAATTCCTGAAATTAAATGAAAACACCCCAAAATCTCTGAGACACATTAAAAACAATCCTAAGAGGCTTATTTATAGCTCTAAACATCTACCTTAAAAAAAAAAAAAAAAAAAAAAAAAAAAAAAAAAAAAGAACTCACATTAAGAGCATTGACTGCTCTTTGTAGAGGACCCAGGTTCAGTTCCCAACACACCCACGTGGCGGTTGCGAACCACCCTTAACTCCAGTTCCAGGGGAATCCAAAGCCCTCTTCTGACCTCTGCGGCATTGCATAACACGGGTGCACATACATGTAGGCAATACACTCGTACACATTAAAAAAAAAAAAAACCAGAAAGAGCAGAAATAATGATACAACTCAAGAATCTGGAAAAACAAGAGCAAATCAAACTCAAACCCAGCAGATAAGAAGATATAGTAAAAATCAGAGCAGAAATCAATAAAACAGAAACAAAGAACACAATACAAAGACTCAATGAATCTAATAGAGCTTTGTAAAGATAAACAAGATCAATAGAACTAGAATCACTACTGCTTATATTATTCAAAAAGATAGAAACAGAGGAGGCACTTTTAAACTCCTTATATAAATCCAGTATTACTCTAATACCAAAACCAGGTAAAGGTGCAAGAACAAAAAGGCAGAATTACAGGCCAATATCCCTGATGAAATAAATGCAAAAATCCTCAATAAAATACTTGCAAACTGCATATAGACATAGATTAAAAAGATTACTCACCATGATCAAGTTGGCTTTATTCCAGAGATGTAGAGATACAGGGATGGTTCAACATCAATAAATGTAATACATCATATAAATGGACTTAAAGTAAAAAAAATCTCATGATCATCTCAATAGATGTAGAAAAGGCCTTTGACAAAATCTAACATGGCTTCACGATAAAAGTCTTAGAGGAAACATACCTCAACATAATTAAGTCTATATATGATAAGCTCACAGCCAACATTATTTAAATGTTTTGATTCATTTATTTTTATTTTATGTATATGTATGAGTGTTTTGCCTATATGTATGTAAATGCACCATGTGCATATAATGTCCATGGAATCCAGAAAAGGGCATCAAATCCCCTGGAACTGGAGTTATGGATGGCTGTTAGCCCCATGTAGGTGCTGGGAACCAAACCCAGGCCCTCTGCAAGCACAGACAGTGCACTTAACAGCTGAGCTATCTCTCCAGTGCCCCCAACATCATTCTAAAAATGGAGAAAAACTCAAAACATTCCCATTAAAATCAGGAATAAGACATGGCCGTACATTATTTCTATTCTTTTTCAATATAGTACTTAAAGCCCCCAGAGCAGTAAGACTGTATACTAATAGGAAAAGAAGTTAGATTATCTCTATTTGCAGATGATACTTAAGAAATCCTGAAAACTTCTAGAAATGATCAACACTTTCAGTAAACTCAGGATATAAAATCAACTTACAAAAATCAGTAGCCATTTACATACTAATAACAAGCAGGCGGAGAAAGAGATCATGGGAACCCTCTCATTCACAACTGCCTCAAAAACAAAACAAAATAAAAACCTAGGAATAAATCTAACCAAGGACATCAAAACTCTCTACAATGAAAACCTTAAATCTTTAAATAAATATATTAAGGAATATACTTGAAGATGAAAAGACCTCCCATGTTCATGGATTGGTAGACTTAATACTGTAAAAATAACCATCTACCAAAAGCAATTTACAGATTCAGTGCAATCACAATTAAAATCTACAAGACATTCTTTACAGAAATAGAAAAAAGAAATCCTAAAATTCATATGGAAGTACAAAAGATTCTAGAAAGCCAAAGCAATCCTGAGCCAAAAGAACAATGCTGGAGGGATTATCATACTAGATTTCAAACTATATTATAGAGCTATAATAATAAAAACAGCATGGTACTGGCACAAAAACAGACAGGGAAAAATAGAAGACCCAAACATGACCATACATAATAATCACAACCACCTAATATTTGACAAAGACACCAAAAAACCAACTCCAAATGGATCAAAGACCTCAATATGAAACCTGAAATACTGAAACTGCCAGGTGTGGTGGCACACGCCTTTAATTCCAGCATTCAGGAGGCAGAGGCAGGTGGATCTCTGTGAGTTCAAGGCCAGCCTGGTCTACATAGAAAGTTCCAGGTCAGCTGGAGCTACAGGGATACCCTATCTCAAAAAGACCGAAAAAAAAGAAGAGTAGAGGAAAACATAGGCAGTACCCTAAAAGATATAGGTGCAGGGAAGGACTTTCTGAATAATACTCCATCAGCTCAGGAATTAGGGCCAACAACTGACAAATGAGACTTCATTAAACTAAAAAGCTTCTGTACATAAAAGAAACAAATGACTGAGGAGGAGGCCAACAGAGTGGGAATCTTTGCCAGCTGTACATCTGATAGAAGATTAATTTCCAGAATATACAAATAACTCAGAAAACAAGGAATTCAAGAAAACAAATGATCTAATTTAAAAACTGGACTATGGGGGCTAGAGAAATGGCTTAGCAGTTAAGAGCACTGACTGCTTCTGCAGAGGACCTGGGTTCGATTCCCAGCACCAACATGGCACCCAACAATGGTCCATAACTCCAGTTCCAGGGGATCTGACACCCTCTTCTGACTTCTGAGGGCACTCATGACATGGGTGCACTTACACACATTCAGGCAATAAACTCATACACATAAAATAAAAACAATAAATTTAAAAAATTTAAAAATGGGCTAGGAAATATCTTTAAAACTGTTCAGCCAGGTGTGGTGGTGTACACCTTTAGTCTCAGAACTCGGGAGGCAGAACTAAGTGGGTCTCTGTGAGATTAAGTCCAGCCTGGTCTACACAGTAAGATCCAGGCCAGCTCTGGCTACAGGAAGACCCTATCTCAAAACACCAAAAAAACCAAATCAAAACAAAAGTGTTCAACATCCTTAGTAACTAAGGAAATGCAAATTAAAACTACTTTAAGCTTTCCTCTTACTTTAGTCAGAATGGTGAATTAAAGAAAACAACTGACATCAAATGCTGGTGAGGATGTAGGGAATGGAGAACCCCCACTCATTGCTGTCGGGATTGCAAACTGGTGTAGCTACTATGAAAATCAGTGTGAAGAATTCTCAGAAAACTAAAAACAGGGGCTAGAGATGGCTCAGCAGTCAAGTACACTGGCTGCTCTTGCAGAGGACCCAGGTTCGATTCCCAGCACCCACACAGTGGCTAAAACCATCCTCAACTCCAGTTCCAGGGGAATCAGCTGCCCTCTTCTGACCTCTGCAGGCACTGCATGACACTGGTGCACTTACATACATGCAGGCAATACACTCATATACAAAAAATTATTTTAAAAAATTAAAAAATAGATCTACCATGATTCAGCTATAATACTGCTTTGCATACACCCAAAGGACTTGATATCCTACTACAGAGATACTTGCTTAGCCATGTTTATTGCTGCTCTTTTCACAACAACTAAGAAATGGAAACCTAAAGGTCCCTCAAATGATGAATGGATAATGAAAATGTGGTACATTAAAATAATGGAATTATATTCAGCTGTAAAGAAAAATGAAAACATGAAATTTGCATGTAAATGATGAACCTGGAAACTGTTATACTGAATAAGGTAACCCAGATTCAGAAAAACAAGCAATGTTTGCTATTTGTGGATCCTAGTTCCAAATCTTTGGATATAAGTATATATCCTAAAGTAAACACAAGAGCTAGGAAAAGTAGAAAGGGATCATGGGAAGTGAGGAGAAGGAGTTTGAAAGAGGGGGATAGTAGGACACAGGTGCTATCCAAAGGGCAATGGGAAAAACAGAGGTTATTTACCTGGGGGGAGGTTTATACAGGGGTAGACGGAGGCAAGAGAGAAATAATACTAAAGTCTGAAATACTATAGAGAAATGTATTTTTCGTAAGCTTACTTTAAAAATACACATATACAGGAATAGAGATGACTCAGCAATTAAGAGCACTGTCTACTTCTTGCAGAGGATTGGGGTTCAGTTCCCAGCACCCACATGGCAACTAACAGCCGTCTGACGGTCTATAACTCCAGTTCCAGGGGATTCAATGTCCTCTTTTGGCCTCTGCATTGCATGACATGAATGCACTTACATAAATGCAGGTAAAATACTCATATGCATAATAAATAAATTAACTTCAGTGCATAAGTGCGCACGGTGCATATGCATGGGTATAGCTGAAAGCTAACAAAAATCACAGTGAAAGCAGACTTGTTGGCCAAGAAACCCTCAAAATAATATAGGCTATTGCCATAGATCTTGATTGCCTCCCAGAACTTGAAAATAAGACCTTACTGCTGAAGATACCACATACTTCAGAAACAGGACTTGGTATAACTGAGCTGGAACTGACCTAGAGGACTCTTCTCCTAAAGACTAACTTTCATAGTATCAGAAGGTGCTATGCAAGCTGCCAAGAGAGAAAACCATCACTAGTCCTACCCAGCTGTAAAGTCTACAAACCAAACCATGACTGGTTCAACAAAATACCTCTACTGGTGCAATAGTAGTACTTTTATCTAGAGAGGTAATGAACAGCTGCCTAATTGGATTTAAGGCCCACTCAATGGGAGGGAATCCACACATGGTATTATAAACAGTACACATGGTTGGAGAGGTCACAGGCCCTAGAGAAAAATCTACTACTGTGACTTTCCTAAACCAATGTAATTTCTTAACTACATTCTGAATATTTATCCTTATATTCACAGACAAGTGTAGTCCTCATTATTCTTCAAACAAGCTTCTTTTTGCAACAAATGAATACTATTACAGAGATATACAAGCAGTGAAAATGCAGAGAATAAGCGACTGTGGGGCATCCAGCCTAACTGAAACATATACAATACAACTTCTACACCTAAGGTTCAGGAAGCATCACAGAAGAGGGGGTGGAAAGACTGTAAGAGCCAGAGGACTAAGACCCCTGCTGCTAGATAATGCATTCTAGACATGAAGGGGAAGCTGCACCCATGAAATCTCTACACTATGGTAGCCTAACAAGACCCTCATCATAATGACACCACCACTTGACATGCCAGTGCAGGTGGAGGAAATGACATCTAGAGGTGGATGCCACCTCTAGATGAAGAGCTACAAGCAATCAATGGATGCTGAGGGAGGGAGAATCAGTTTTCTCCAGGGAGGAGCTCCCTGATAGGTTATTCAATTCCAAGTGGTCAGCCCTAAACACACATACACATAAGAACCACTAACTGGATTCAGTGCATTATACATATGTATTATATACATGTTATGTATGTATATGTAATAACAATAATCAAAGAAAAGGACAAGAAATTGAGAGGGAGTAGGACATGTGAGTAGTTGGAGGGGGGAATGGGAGGGGTGAAAATGACGCAAATACAGTACTTGTTATGAAATTCTCAAAAAAATTTAAAATTTAAAATATATGCAATAAAATACTGGAGAAATAAAATACACTGAAAATAAGCAGAAGGAATGAAATAATAAAGGTCAAAAATCAGTAAAAAAGACACCAAAACAATACAGAAATATCAACAACACACAATGGTCTGGAAAAAAAATCACCAGGATAAACTTCTAGAAAGACTAGCAAAGATAACAATAGAGAAGACGGAATCAGGAAATAAATAGGAAATACCATTGCAGGACCTGCAGTTTAAGGGACCACTATAAACCATTTTAACAAGAAATGGACCAATTCCTTAAACATTCAACCGGTATGAAACAGACCATCTGAATACTTCTTAACACTTTATTTTATTTATTTATTTATTTGGTTTTTTTGAGACAAGGTCTCCCTGTAGCCCCGGCTTTCCTGGAACTCTATGTAGACCAGGCTAGCTTTGAACACACAGAGATACCTGCCTCTGCCTCCCAAGTGCTGGGATTAAAGCCGTGCGCCACAACATTCAACAACACTTTATTTTTTTGAGACAGGGTCTCTGTGTACCCTGGTTGGCCTGGAGCTCACTATGTAAACCAGGCTGGCATCGAACTCACATAGATCCTACATCTGCCTCCTCAGAGCCCTGCCCCTGAAAACTATTTTTAAAAAATGAATTCATAATTTAAAAGCTCCTGAAATCTCCAAACCCAGAAGATTTCACCATAGAATCATACCAAACACTTTAGGAAAAAATAACACTAATTTTATTCAGTCTCTTCCAGAAAAAATAGAAGGCCATATTCCCACTCCATTTTTATGAGGCAAATTTTATCCTGATACTAAATCAAGCAAATGCAGTACAAAAAAAGAAACCTTGAGACCACTATTATTCATGAACCTAGACACAGATAGATGGATGACTTGTAGATATTTTATCTAATTCTCTGAGTTTACTTCTTCTTGCTAGAGTCCTTTTCTTCTCGGGGGTTGGGGGGGTACTGGGGTTTGAATTTAGGGCCTTGGTGCATGCTAGGCAAGTGCTCTACCATTGAGCTGCATTCCCAGCCCTCTTCATTTTGAGACAGTGTCTTACAAAGCCGTTCAGGCAAACCTTGAACCTTAGATCCTCTTGCCTCCTGAGTATCTGAGATTATAGGCCTGTACTACTTGCTCAGCTTGATGGGGTCCTTTGGAAAATAAATAGTTTTCCTTTTCCTTTTTTTTTTTGACACAGGGTCTCACTATGTAGTTCTGTCTGGTTTGAACCTGCTATGTAGAATAGGCTGGCCTTGAACTCAGAGACCCTCCTGCCACTGCCTGTCAAGTGCTGGAATTAAAGCCGTGCACTACCATGCTTGGCTCCCACTCTCTTTATAATGGTTCTCTTTTCAGAAAGAAACTACAAGTTTTGCTAGTATTCACATGTATAGCATGCATGTAATCATTTTATGGGAAAGAAGATGGTTCTAGTTAGGAGTTTTCAAGCTGATTACTAGTCAGACCTTTGTATAAAGTGGGTCTTCTAGTCAGAATAAAGTGAGTATCCAAGAACAAATGAATAGGTTGCTTAAGTCAGCGCAAACAACTCAAGTTGTCACCTAGTGATCAGATGATCATACCTCTACTAGGTATATAAATAGAAAAGTTCACGTAAGATATATTTTGGTATTTTTTTTTTTAAGGAAGAAATAAAGAAGGTAAATGTTTTCCATACTGAACAGGCCTATAAATGAACATTCGGTTCATTTCCCTACAAACTGACTTTAAAAATTTTCTATTAGTACCCATTGCCTTGTTTTGGCCAGAAGTTTTCCAATTCTCTTTGGAGTTACCAAGAAATGCTTAAAGCATCCATTTTATTTCAGGTGATTGAAGAAGTAGGAACATTAAGAGTTCACGGTAACAAAGTACCACCATTGTGTTTCCCTGTGTTCAGAGTACTCCTTCCCAGAAGAGCTGTTCAGCTGTGTGGGAAGGAATTTCATTTAGCCAGTTTGGGCAGGGCTATCAAATGGGGGTGGGGGGGGCAATTTTGTGCACAAATACTTCTCCACAACAGGATAGGAACTTTGCAATTGTTCAGCACATTGCCTATGCCACATTGGGGAAATCTCATGTATACCTGTCTGTCATCTAGTACCAACTCCATGGCGTCTACCATGTGGAATTAATTGGAAAAAGCAATGGTTTTCTCCAGTATACCAGGACCTCACAGTTGCCAAAGTTCACCAGAGTGCTAGACATTCAAGGTGTCTGATTCTCCTCTATGGTTCTACTTTGAGTTGAAGCTCCAGAACCAGCCACACGGAGCCCAAAGCTCAGCCATATCACATGACCACCTTTTCCCCCTTCTGTATGGAGTATGATGTCAAGTTCAATTTAATCCTTTTACATGTAGCTACTCAGTCTTAAAGACAGAACATACTTCTTTGGAAATGGTCCATTTAATGGTCTTAGCACTTTTGTTGACAATCAGTTAACTATAGATAAGGGCTTCATAGCTGGACTTTTAATTCTATTCCATTGACCTATATGTTTACATGCTACACTGTCTTGATTACAACTTCTTTGTAGTTAAGTTTTGATTTGGGGAAATATCAGTCCTACTATTTTGAGTTTATTTTTCTTTTGTTTAGTTTTTCCTTTTCAGTATCCTTTTGGCTATTCTACATCATTTTTAATTTCACATGAATTTTAGAATTAGTATGTCAGTTTCTTTAAGGAAGTCGTGAATCATAAGAACTTCAGGTATTTAGATCATTAATTTTTTAAAAAAAGTGAACAGTGCAGTTTTCAGACTGTAATTTTATTTTCTCTTCTGTTAAATTAGTTTATTATTTTCAAGACTGATGGGAATGGATTTTTTTTAACATTTTGGATTACTTAACTACAAAATCTTAGTACCACAATTGACCTTTTTGTTCTGATTTTATACCTTGCATCCTAGTTGGACTACTTAACCATTTCTAATGATATGTTAGTGGATTCTTTAAAATTTTCTATGTACAAAATTTTACCATTTGGGAGATGAAAAGTTTTCTTATTCTTGATACTTTTAAAAAAATTCATCTTTTTGGGGATGAAGCAATGGCTCAGCGGTTAAGAGCACTGACTGCTCTTGCAGAGGACCCGAGTTCAATTCCCAGCATCCACATGGCAGCTACAAACTGTTCTTAACTCTAGTTTCAGGGGAATCTGAAGCCCTCTTCTGACCTCCAAGGCACTGCATGACACAGATGCACTCACATACATACAGGCAATATACTCATACACATAAAATAAAAATAATAAAATATTAAAAAATTATCTTTTTAATTTTATGTTGTATGAGTGTATTGCTTGCATGTATGTATGCATGTATGTAAGTGCACCTGTGTCATGAAATGCCCACAGAGGTCAGAAAGGGCATCAGATCCCCTGGAACTGGAGTTATGGACAATCGTTAGCCACTATGTGGGTGCTGGGAATTGAACGCAGGTCCTCTGCAGAAGCAGTCAGTGCTCTTAAACCACTGAGCCATCTCTCCAGCCCCTTGATTCTTTTTATAAAATTTCTTTCTCTTGCCTAACTGCCCTAGTAAGAATCCCCAACATAACGTGAACACAAGTAACAAGAACAGACAAACTGTACCAGCGAGATGGCTCAGGGGGAAAGGTATTTGCCACACAAGCCTGGTAAACTGAATTTGATTCCCAGAACACATGTCAAAGTTGTCCTCTTGATTTGCACATAAATGCATGGCATGTCTACCCATCCCCCAACTTCTAAATAAAAAAAATAAATAAATTTAAAAAACAATCTTGTCAAAATCCCAGCCTTAAAGGAGAAAGTGTTAAGTCTTATCATTAAGTATAATGTAAACTGTTTTTTTCTTTAGATGCTTTTTGAGGTTGAAGAAGTTCACTATTATTTGTAGCATATTATTAAGTTATGACAGCATTGGATTTTGACCAATGTTTTATGTGTGTTTATTATGAGAACAATGTGGGTTTTTTTTTTTTTCATTGTAGTGATATAAATTTCATTAAACCATATTTGCATCCCTGGGATAAATACCACTTGATCATGGCAACCAATTCTTTCTCTACATTAGTATATTGTAGTTTTGTTTTCTTGTGATAACAGTGTCTGGTTTTGGTTTCAGGATATTGTCCTTATAAAATGAGAGGGGAAGCATCCTTTCCTTTTCTTTACCTTGCAAGGGTTTGTAAACAATTAGCATTAATCCTCTAAATGGGTAGCTACTAGGGAAGAGAGATGAGTCTGGCTTTCGGGGTTTCCTTACATACAGTTCTATGCAGACTGTATTCTTCAGTCAGTCTTGGTAGTATGTATATTTCTTGAAACTTGACATTTCACTTGTTGGCAGAAAAGTTTATTTTGTGTGTGGGAGTACGTGTGTGTAGAGTCCAGAGGAGGACATTCAATGTCCTGCTCTATCACGCTCTTGTCTTACTCCCTTGAGATAGGGTCTTACTGAACCTGAGCTAGGCTGGAGGTCAGCATGCCCCAGTGATCCTCCTGCCTCCACTGCACCCCCACAGCATTGGGGTTACAGGTACATATGACCACACCCAGCTCTTTATAAGTAGGTTCTAAGGATTTAAACTCATGCTTACACAGCAAGTTTGTTCACCTGCTGAGCCATCTCCCTAGCCCACTCAGAGTTTTCTTCTAGAATCCCTTTGTATTTTTAGAAGACTAGTAATAATATTCATCCTTTTGTTTTTGATTCCAGTACATTTAAATATTCTCTTTTGATTCTTGGTCAATATGACTAAACTTTTGTCAACTTTATCTTTTCAAAGATGGCACTTGTGATTTTGTTGATTTTTCTCTATTATGATTTCTATTCTGTACATCATCTTCATCTTAATTGTTTCCTATTCTGGACTTTCTTTAGGTTTTAATTTGCTTTTCTCTTTCTAGTACCTTAATTAAGGATAAGTCAAGTTACTAATTATTTTTCTTTTTTAATCTTTGTGAGACAGTGTCTCCCTGTAGCCCCAGTTGGCCTGGAACTCACTATGTAGACCAGGGTGGCCTTGAACTCACAAAGATTCGCCTGCCTCTGCCTCCCAAGTGCTGGGATTAAAAGCATGTATCACCAGCTACACATATTTTTTTATGCTCACACCATACCACAAACACCCTCAATTACAACCAGGTAAAATCAGGTGGATGGGACTGGAGAGGTGGCTCAATGGTTAAGAGCACTGACTGCTTTTGCAGAGGCCCCATGTTCAATTCCCAGCATGACATGGTGGCTAACAACTGTCCATAACTCCAGTTCTAGGGAATCTGACACCTTCTTCTAAGCTCTGTGGGCACTGTATGACACAGGTGCACTTACGTACATGCAGGGAATACACTCATACACATAGAATAATAATTAAAAAAAAAAACAGGTGAATGCTATATATTCAACATGTGCAAAGGTTACAAAAAACCACAGATAAAATAGTTTAATTCGTTAATGTAGTATATGATGTCACTATGCAAAAATTTAAAACTGTTACCCACCAGGAAACTGTGAGAAAGGCATGGTTCGCACATTACACATCATTTACATTTTCATATCCTTAGATAGCAAATTCTGGTTCAGCTTTGACAATGAATTGAGAAGTACTTTTGACACTCATAATGTAAAAGAACCCACAGAATGCTCCTATTTGCAACTTTACCATCTCTGCTACAGAATGGAGCATTAATTTGGCAAATGGGTATTATAGAACTTAACATAAAATCTTGTCAATACTTGTAGGTTCCAGCCCTAATTTATAAATGGCAAGGATGGAAGTCACAATAATCATGCCATACGCTGAGTACACTGAAAATAATAACATCATTTGAATAATTTGAGTATAGACTATATGAGTCCACATAAATAATTTGTTTATAGAACTGTATGAAATTTGTTAAGGGTCAAAAAGAGAGGTGGGTCCAGACAGTCCCTCAGTAAAGAAAGGAAAATCTTCTCTGCTAAGACCGACTACAAACAGCAGAAAAAAAGTGACTTGCCTCACTTAGCTGACTCCTTGGTTAAAACATGTGGCAGCACAGGGACCGTGTTTCTAGCTGTTGTAACCCTGACCTCTTTAGCAGATTCTAAGTCCTTTGATAGTGGGAACTATAGCTTCTAAACTAGAATCAATCCAGTCTCCAAGGAACAGACTTTACAGATGCCCTGTCAGCTTTTGCCAATAACTTCCCTTCAGTAACCTGTGTTCTTCCCTAGAGCAAGGGAATGGACCGTCTATGACTGCTGAAGAGGAATCACCCATTTCAGAAGGTGAGAAAGAACTCATCAAAGCAAAATGTGTCATCTTATCTGTCTCTAAGTCACTCTCAGAAATCACCAAAAAGGAGATAAGGGAGTGGAAATATAGTCAAAAAGTTATGAAAATTTTTTCACCATATGCCATGACAAAATAACACAAGATTACTATATTCTCTCTCTAAAACACTTCATCAAGTATTGTTAACTCATTAGGTCTCATCAGGAAAAAATACAGCTATTTAAGTAAAACAGTATCTGGGAGAAAAAGCTGAGGATGTGAAATCATCCCAGGGATGCAGCTATTATACAGTGGATAAACACACAGTCCCAAAGCTTAAAAGGTCTCCTTTAATTTACAAGAAAGAACATGGACCATTTCCATGACGAGGGTCTGTGTGAGAGCAGTCTGTAAATTTTTCTTAAGACTTTAGGTAACATGTTACCTTGCCAGGAGAAAAGTAAAACAGCCTAATCCTTTCTTCCTCTGCAGGCACCAGAGACTTGTTCCTTTGCATCCTTTTCAATAGATTCTAGGAAATACTCTTCATTTCAAAGGCTCTGCTCTATGATAAAGGGAAGCCTGATTGTGTACATTCTCAATTACAAAGTGAGAGAGCCTTCATCTTCCCTTAAGATAAAAATTCTAAGATAAAGATTAGGACAGAATAAGATATACTTGCATGACAGTATCTTTTAGAAACCTAGTACCATGCCCACTGAATATGTGCCAATTTTACAGCAAAAGGTAAAAAGGGAATTAGCCAAAGCATCTGACTACAATATGTAGGCTTGGTTTTTGTTTGGCTCTCATTCAAATGAATAAATTGATAAAACTACTATAAGAATTTGGGAAATTTAAACACTAGATTATCTGATGATAGTAAATTATTTTACATGTGATATGGTAATATAATGTTTTTTGAAAAGTGCTTCTGTAGTGTGGTGGTACACACTTTTAATCCCAGCACTCGGGAGGCAGAGGCAGGTGGATCTTTGTGAGTTCAAGGCCAGCCTGGTCTACATAGTGAGTTCCAGGACAGCTGGGGCTACAGGGAGACCCTGCCTCAAAAAGACTCCCCCGCCCCCCAAAAAGTGCTTATTTCTCTGACACATTCTGAACTATTTAGGTTTTAAAATGACAGGCTCAACTAGAAAATACTTAGTAATGATGGTAAGGAGGAGGTTGATACAAGCATGCAAAACAAGACTGATAAAGTTTTAAATTGGGTGATGGACACACAGAGGTTGATATGGTTTTCTTTACACACAACTGTTTTTCTTTTTTAAGATTTTATTTATCTATTATTATCTGTCAGTCTATCTATTTCTACAGAGGCCAGAGGCTTCAGATCACCCTGGAGCTGACGTTAGAGGCAGTTGTGAGCTGTCCAACATGGGGGCTAGGAACTGAACTTAGGTCCTCTGCAAGAGCAGTTAACCAATGAGCCACCTCTCTAGTCAGCATTTGTAATTAAAAAAAAATAATCAAGAATGTTTCATATGGTTCTCTTTATACATAGGCGTGTGCTGATTTAAAATTATTTTTTAAAAAATAAAAAATGTTTCCCAGCTGAGCATGGTGGTGCTCAACCTTCAGGAGGCAGAGACAGGCAGACTTCGGTGAGATTCAGGCCAGCCTGGTCTACATGTAGCCAAGTCTAGGTCAGCTGGGACAACAGGGAGGCCCTGTCTCAAAATAAAAAAGAAAGAAAAGTTTCCTGGATTCATGAAGGTAACTGATTCTTTCCTGCCAACTAGTAGCAAAAATACATAAAGGCAGACCTAAGAGTCAAAATGAAGAAGAGGGGATAGGCTCCATGCTGTCTCAACAGCACGCCATCACAGTTAGCAGGCATTCAGGAGGCAAAAAGCACTTTGCTCTTTGCTTGGCTAGCAGGGACGTGCAGCATGGACTGCTCAGGATGCAGGCAAGCAGCCTGTAACAAGGTATGTCCCCAGTGAGCCACTGCTGGGTAAAGGAGTCAGTCTGTAGCTGTGCCTCAGCTTGTCTGACTCCCTCCCCCTAGTCAGACTCCTCCTTTGTCCAATCTTTTTTTTCCTGCGTCACCAACACAAAATGGAGTTAGCTGGGAGCAAAAACAATCTGTTTAAAATGGCTGAATGCAGTAGGGAGTGCCAGGCAGTAAAGCGAAGAGAAAGGGCACCCCCTGCTGTCCAACACAGGGACCCCACTTTTCCTTTCTTGACTACGTTTACATCAAAACAATCCTAAGCAACCAGGTCAATTTTATTATGATCCTGAATATCTATGTTGATCTCAAGTTTTCAAACAGTAGAAACTAAGGCAAAAGTAGGGAAAAGATGTTTTTCAGTCTCTGAAGACAGTCAAGATACAAAGTGAACTGACTAAGTTATTGCTTGGTCATAGTTAGTAGCAGTTTCTAAGATCTTTCTTCTATAGCATACTATTCCTCAACTTCAGTAATGAGCTACTGGCCTTCCAGAGCTCCACCGCTACACTTATCACTTCCCCAGGAATTCCTGTTGTTGGCTTCTCTCAATGAAGTCCACAAACAGGAAATGGAGGAGTGGGAGTTGCATGACATCCGGGAAACCACATTCTTAAGAACTGCAGGTGGGAATGAGTAAGTGGGACAGAATAAAAGGGCTCTGGGAAAACACCATTGAGAAATGGAGTGTCTGAAAAACCAGTTACATCCACAGGGCTGGAAGCCTCAGGCTGAGTTTAGTTATAAAGCAACCCCACCTAAAGCAACCCCACCCAACATTAATTCTCATTCATTCAGGACCAAAGACATTACTTGCTCTGCCCAAGATAAGGCATATGGTCCTATTCTACAGGGAACACCCTCCATAATCTTAATGCTATACCTCCCCTGGGTAAGCCAAATACCTTATGACTAAAAGAGAAGAAACATGAAAGGAGGAAAAAGGAGGAACATCTTGGAGTATGTGTGGATCTCACTCAGTAACAGTTACCACTACTTAAATATACTGTTTATCCAAAGTCCCTTAAGTGAGATAATAGTAGTACTTACAGCACAGAAACAGCACAGGGAGTTTTTTAAAAGTCAGGCAGAGCTGAGCAGTAGTAGAAAACTTGCCTAGCATTATGTGAGACCCTGGATTGGATCCCCAGTACTGAAAAAAAAAAAAGTAAAAACTCAGGTGGAGAGTCAGATGTACTTCAATCCCAACACTCAGAGACAGGAGAACTGCCACAAGCCCAAGGCCAGCCTGGTCAACACAGTGACACCTTATTGAGGAGGAAGGGGGGGGAGTCAGATGGATTTTGGTACCACTATAGATCTCTCTGAAGAAACATGACTTCTCAGGCATATTTGAAAAATTAGAATCTATAACATAGTTCTGGAATCACCAAGTCCACCATATAATAAGCCATGTCTATGTAGGCTCTGCATGAATTCTGATTCTTGAAAAGATGATGAGTCCTGTCATATGCTAATATGGGAAACTGCCCATGAAGAGAATTTTTAGCTTATATTCCTCATAGATAATCTACATGAGGGAAAACTTCAGCACTTTAAAGCTATTTATGAGTACACGCCACGGGAGAGGGAAAACAGCTTGCCAACTGAACAGCAGTTATCCCTGACCAAGAATAACTCGATTCTCATCACTGACCTCTTGACCAAAACATAAACTCATTTGCTAAATCCCAGAGAGCTAGATTATTATAGGAGTGTAAGCTGTGAGAAGGGATGAAACAAAGCAACAGAAATGAATAAACCAGATGGACAAAAACAAAGCCAGCCAGAATCCTAAACTCCTAAGGATCAGGTGCTGAGATCAGTTGGGAAGATGGGGGAGATAGAAAATCAACAGGAGTAGCAGAAAAGCAGTGTTAGAAATCTGGGGATTTCACAAAGCTTTTGGTCATTCAGATAACACACTCATTCAATCTCTCACAGATCCTTTCCCAGCACACCCAGGACAATGACTCAATGTAAAAAAGAGATCTGTTTCGGAGACATGGGTGGGTAAGGACCAGAAAGACAGGCACCTCCCCAAAGCAAAGGCCCAGGTGTGTCAGCAAAGGGACAGGGCAGGTTAATGCAAGAGAACAGTAAACTAGAGGACAAGTGAAAAGGCACAAAAAATAAAGGATTAGGTACAAAATTCTTTCTCAAAAAAAAAAAAAATATTATGGGAAAAATTAAACATCCCCAAACAGAATAAGATAACAAAGATATTTCAATCATTACAGATTCATGTCCAACTCATTTTTTAAATCAATGTCCCTGCCCACTTCTAAATCCCAAGTATCATATAATATTATCTTGTAATGATTTTAACATGTAGTTAAATGACAATGGCTCTTATAACTCCCAGTATACCATTATAAAAATAGTTTTCAGTTGTCTTAAATGTCAAGCACTTTTAAATCAGGATCTGTAAGGTTCACAGTCAGTACTGATTGACCTATTTCTAAATTCTCTTTTAACCTATTTATTGCCCTACATCTAACTTTTTCCCCTTGACATGTATTTGTGAAGAAATCAGGATCAGTATTGCAAAGGACAATGAAAGAGCAGTAGGATGGTCCCTAACACAGCACGCAGCTTTCTTGCCACTCCCTTTCAGCAAGTGCTAGGTTTTGAGTCCAGCAGATCTCAGGTCACAGTATGGCATTCACTTGCTGTGAGATTTTAATAAGCAAAGAATATACTAATTCTGTGTTTAGTTATAAAACTATGCTAAAACCTATAAGGCATTACAGAAATATTTTCAAAATTAGAAATAATAGGTGATGCACCCTATCATATAAAACAGAATAAGGCAGGCAAGCAGCTTCATCTTTTTTTAGGGGCTCCAGAGTAATTTTTATCTCTGCCATTTCACCCACGCACACCTAAATACTGAGCAAACTGCAGACTTCTGCACCATTCTCTGTAACAAAGGATTCTAGAAATACTCTCCATTTTATTCAGCTTCAGTGAAGGGAAGTAAGAAAGCGGGTAGAATCAAAACAAAGAGACAGATGGAATAAACACCCAGCCCCCAGCTCGTCTGAAGAAGCAGCTGCTGGTTTTTGTCATATTGCTGTTTTTTTCCTTTCTTTGTTCCTGAGGTGGAGGCCAGGAAAGGGTGGAGAAAGGGGGGGGGGTAGGGGAGGACCATCATCACCATTACTGAAAGTCACCTGACTTTCTCCTCCAATCCCTAGTCTCTGACCTCACAATCCTGAACTTGAGCCAAAATGGCTCAACTGCGCACACCCGGTGGCTGAAAGGAAAAATGCAAGCAGAACAGAAAATTGGGACATTTTTCTTAGAGGATTTTTGGCTGGTTTTTGTTTGTTTTGCTAAGAGAAACACACACGAACACACACACACACCCTAATCTAATAGAGCCGAAAGAAATCCCTGGCTCTTAGAATAAAGTTGGAGTAATTATAGTAGGAGGGAAGAATAGTTCCATCCCACTTTGCAAAAAAAGGTCACTAATGTCCTCTCTTATTTAAATGGAGGTCCTTGGGTCTAAGGGATCTTGGAGAAAAAGCAAGAGCTTTTTATATAGGAATCTGATTTTTCAAAAAGAACTAACTCTTAATGCAAACTGGGACCAGGACTACTACGGCAGTGAAGTAAACACTATTACCTGCTTTGCTGAATGTGACATTGGTCTACTCTGTAGACAATTATGTACTTCTAAAAACCTCTTGTTCAAGAAGCCTGCAAATTTTCCTTTATCTTTTTGTCCTCATTACAATAACAATATAATCACATTATAGAAAATCTAAAGGGAAAAAAAATCTAGTTAGAACTCAACAAAAACCTAGTAATCTTAATAATATTCTGGCACCCACCCTTCTACTTTTCTATTTCTGCATTTTCCTCTATAATATACACTGTGATAGATAATGGTGTTCATCATTTGCTTCCTGCTTTTCCCATGAACATCATACCATGAACATGCTTCTTGACTGCGGGTATCAAGTGATCAAACGATAATTCTGAAGTTCTCTTTGCAATAATTTTCAGGTCTCTCTTTTCCTCACCATAATGATGATAAGGCTCTAAGATGTGTTATACATTTATTGGATTGGTGTGGGCAACTAACTTCTCAGACAGTGTGTTACACAAGAGGATGTGCAGAGAGAACAAGAGGCCATGCTTGCAAGCTAAGATGTATCTGGAACAAATGGGATCATGTGGCCACCATTTCAAAACAGTAAAGATTTTGTTTCTATTTGTTGTATTCTTATGTTTATAATAAAACTTAGAATTTTTTTAAATGCCAAAGATTCATAGTGATGCACACCTTTAATCCCAGCACTCAGGAGGCAGAGGCAGGCAGATCTCTGTGAGTTCAAGGCCAGACTGATCTTACATAGTAAGTTCCAGGACAGCTGGGACTACAGGGAGACCCTGTCTCAAAAAGACCAAAAGAAAAGAAAAAAAAATCTTCAAGACACAGCAGCAAGGTACAGAACAGTATAGACAGTGTATTATCTTTTGGCAAAGGCAAGAAGGAAAAGAATTTATATCAGTTCATTTTTTTTAAGTCCCCTACAATATTTAAGAAATATCATTTCTGGGGCTGGAGAGATGGCTCAGTGGTGATTCTTGCAGAAGACCCAGGTTTGAATCCCAGCACCCACATGGTAGCTAACAACTGTCTGTAACTCCAGTTCCAGGGGATCCGACAGCCTCTTCTAACCTCCGCGGGCATTGTACAACACAGGTACATTACCTACGTGCAGGCAACACACGCACACACATAAAATAAAAATAATAAATAAAATTAAAAAGAAAAAGAAATGATCATTTCTAAACAATGGATAGGAGAGGGAGAACAGGATGAAGGGCAAAGCAGGAATGAGGCTTCTTTACACTATCTTCAGTACTAAAACACCTATGCTGAAAATCAGATTAAAGAGAAACAAAAATAAAAGCCTCAGAGGAAACATTCTGAGGTAGAAACACTCTTTATACTCTTTGCTAGAAGGCTTGTCTAATATCCACAAACAAGTCACTTTAGATCCAACAATTCCCAAAGAGTTCAAGATTAAGGGATTTTTTTTTTTTCCAAGATCAGTGTGCTTTTATGAGATAGCAAGAGAGCCCTGAATCACTCACTCCATTCTGCTGCGACACTTCCTGGAGACCCCATTCTTCCTCTTGACTACATCTCTGCTCTTCCAGGTCTCCACAACAAAAACTGGCTACACTTGAATGGAACTATGTCTACAGAGCCCCACACTCTCCATCTTGATCTCTTCCTGTTCCTACGCCTCCTTTGTTGCAGGCTGAGTTCAGTACAAAGCTCGGCCTGACATCCATCTCTCTAGTCTAGTCAATCTCTAATTGCGAAGTTCCGAGCTTCTTCATTAATTCCAGAGAACTTCAAAATGAAGAACTTCTGATGCTACTGAGATCTAGCTGGAAAGGTTGCAAAAAATTTTTTTAGAAAATCAAGTATCTCTGATATAATGCCTCTAAAATGTTAGCAGTCAGTAGAAAATGATGAATTGTTTTCTAATCAGTTTCATACAACCTCCATAAGGACAAGAGTAACACTTGTGCATCTGTTCTGATATAGGCACTAAAATGTTATTCAAAGAAAAGGTAGAAGGCAGTTTCTATCTAAACTATATCAGACAGTGAGAAAACAGAGCAGAAATGAAATAAACACTGAAGCAATGGACCAAACCAAACCACACAAAGTATTTGTAGAATGCGCCCTCCCATAGTCCTTATTACTTACATTCTCTGGAGGCAGACCCAGGAATTTATACTTTTATTATGCTCCCCATTTAAACTTTATGCACATTAAAGTTTGAGAATGATCACGTGAACATTACATGCTGACTGCATCAAGATAGCAGTTTAGATAATTCTGAGTCTTGTGCTAGATGATCTAACTGCCAAAAATAATAATTATAAGGAAAATAATTTTAAATCTATGTGCGACAGCACCCTGGGTTTGAATAATATTCTCAATTTGTGCATAGCTCCAATAATGCAATACAGGCACAGTTTAGATGACAAGAAAGAACCTGTAAAAATGGAATTGTCTTGAGACAACAAGGAGTCAACAAAGTACAATGTATAATCAGTGAGTAGTTCCTATGATATTTGAGGTAGCTGTTCAGCAAAATTTGTGAGATGGGATTATGAATATGTTATAATTGACTCATATGTACGTATGCAATGAACTACCAAGGTGGTAAAACAAAACTTTCTTTAAACCCTCTGAAAGGAAGGCTATGATTTCATGAAGCTATCAAGTTAAAAAGCAAAAATTTTCCAGCCTCAGGGCTCCCAAAGAAACACTGATATTACTCTTTAAAAAATACTAGCTGCAAAAACCAAAAAACAAGACACTAACAAGAGACAAGATTCCTTCATAAAAGGGTAAAATCTGACTGAGGGCTTTTTGCTTTAATTTCCTGTTCATCAGTCCGCCAAATAAATTTCCTGACCAGTAGAGGGCAATATCCTAAACAGTGTGTATTTGAAAATAGCAGCTGTTGCCTCTCTCCAACGTGATTGCATCACAATCCAAGCGTAACAATGACACATCAAAAATATCAGAGATCCATGTGCCATCTGGTGGCGAAAACCAGAAGAGCACTGCTACAGTCAAAACAGATTCAGATCTCAGCAGTTTAGAAGGAATTAAAGTCTCATTATCTTTATTTGATGATACTGTCCCTTAAATCTCCCTGTAAGCTACACCAGCAGCCTTCAAGCAAAAGTTTTAATGTTTTACCCTGGTTTGGTTCTTTATATCCAAAGCACTGGCTACAAGAAAGAGGCAGCTCCTACTACCTGACCCTTGGTACCCCAAAGAGGAGGATGAAATCCAAACAAACAAATCAACAAAAGAACATATTAAAAAGTTGTCAAAAAAAAAAGAATCAGGAGTTGTGATAGATGAAGCCAAATATAGTTATTACAAAGAAACAAGAGGAGAAAAAAGTAACAGAACCAAAAGTTCAGAACTAAAAGAAATCTTTGGGTTTATCTGTCTCATTTTACAGATGAGTAACAAGCCAATATATGAAGGGAAAGCTTTGGTGCAATTTTACAAGTGAACAAATTTAAACAAGATATATTTTCCCATACCAAAAATTCTAACAATTTATTTTTGATGAAGCATAAATTGGCATAATCCTATAATCCTAATAATTTGGGCTAAAAACTTCATTTTTCTGAAACTACTGTGAAGAAATATAAAGTATGAAAATGTAACAGGGCATTTTCTGCAGCAATGTTTACAAAACAAAATGCTGAAACAAAATTCTTAGAAAGAAATTAGTTACATATAAAACTTGTACTATTCACATGACAGGATTTAACTATCCATCTGAAATCATTCAATAGACAAAATGAAACTAAAAGTAAAATGAGGCAAACTTACATGTAATGACATCAAAAGATGGTAAACCATGTTATACAAAAATGCACAACAGTATTTTTTTTACCATGTGGTAAAAAAGTATGTTTATGCTCACATTTCTATAATTGCTCCTTAATTTCCCAATAAAATTCCCCTCACTTTTTCAAAGGAACGGAGTTACTTATGTGAATATAAAAAGCATGCATATAAAAGGTATGGTTAACCATGGTCACTTAAGAAGGGGAAATTGTTTTCTTTATATTTTCTGTGTATTCTACGCATTTGTTGCAATGATGTTGTCCAGACCTGGCTTTAGACAGGAAAAGATAAAGTAGAGGGAAAAACAGTGGCAGAAACTTTTGAAAGTTCCTTTTCTGTTTGCCTTAATTTTCTCAATGAAGTATAAAGAAAATGTCCTTAACTGAGTACAAGAAAAGGGAGATGATGAGCCTTTAAGAGAAAGGGTATGAAATACTCATATAGAAGAGTAGGAACCTGGACGGATCAGAAATGCTTTAAAGGGGCCAGTGAGACGGCTCAGTGGGTAAAGGTGCTGGCCACCAAGCCCCAGACCCTCATGGTGGAAAGAGAATTGTCTCCCGCAAGTTGTCCTATGACCGTCACAAATGCACAATGGCACATGTGTGCTGTCATACATGCACACACAATAAATAAATAGGAAGGAAGGAAGGAAGGAAGGAAGGAAGGAAGGAAGGAAGGGAGGGAGGGAGGGAGGGAGGGAGGGAGGGAGGCAGGGAGGGAGGCAGGGAGGGAAGGAAGGAAAAGCAGGCTTAAAGGTCAATATGGTGATGCATGCTGGCCTATCATAACAGCACCTGAGAGGCAGAGGCAAAAAGATTGCATTTGAGGTCAGTCTGGGTTACATAATGAGTTCAAAGTCAGCCTGGAATACATAATGGAAGTCTATATCAAAAATAATGAGGGAGGGGAAATCTAAATATGATTGAGATGTATTGTATGAAATGCACAAATTCAATAAAAAATATTAGAAAACCAATAACCAAGTAGCTGAGTGTAGTGATCTCTGTGAGTCTGAGGCCAGTCTGGTCTACATGAGTTCCAGGCCAGCCTGGGTTGTATAGTGAGACCCTATCTCAAAAGCAAACAAAGAAGGTATGAAGAGATGGTTCAGTGGTTTAAAGTGTTTGCTGCTCTTGCAGAAGACCTAAGTTTAGTTTCCAGCGCTTACATCAGGCAGCTCACAAATGCCTGTTAACTCAAACTCCATGGGACCCAATGCCTTCTTCTGACCTATGTGAGCACCCACACACATAAAAATAAAATAAACATCCCAAACAAAAGACAATCAACCAAACAAACCAACAAAATACTTGAAATATGCCTGCTAGCAATATCAGAGGTTAAGCAATGTGACAAACTGAGCACAGAAAACCAGGAAAAAGAATAGTAAGATAAGAACACCTACTATCTTGACAGTCAAGCGAAGAAAGTGTATCTAGGAAGGCTAATGTGTGGCCTTTTCTAGTCATGTTCAGAGACTCACAGCTAGAGATACAGGGTGGACAGATATGGAATGAACAAGAATTGTCTTTTGGTCAACTGAGTACATAATGGAAGAAAAATATTAGGGGAATGATTAGTATGATGATTCAGCCATGGAGTTTGAGGTGAAGAGGAGTGAAGTCATCAAGGAGGTGAAAAGACAGACTGGAAGTTCTAGTGTGCCTAGAGGTGTCACAACACTGAAGAGAGGAGAGTGGGTTAGAGATGCATTGGTGGAAAAACACTTGCCTAGCATGGGTGAGACTTCAGTTTTGATCTCTAGTACTGGAGAGAAAGGGGGGGGGATGTAGAACAGACGTGGGCAGTAAAAAAAATGAGATTAAGGCCTCATTTAATGGTTCAGGAGAGATGGCTCAGGGGTTAAGAGCACTGACTGCTCTTGCATAGGACCCAGGTTCGAACCGTCCTTAACTCCAGTTCCAGGGGAATCCGAAGCCCTCTTCTGACCTCTGCGGCATTGCACAACATGGGTGCACTCACATACATGTAGGCAATACATTCAAACACATAAAATAAAAATAATTTTTTTTTTAAATGAGATTATGGGTCAGATGTGGTGGCATATACCTTTAATCTCAGCACTTGAGAGGCAGAAGCAGACTCTGTGAGTCTGAGGCCAGTCCGGCCTACATAGTGAGTTCCAGGTCAGCCAGGCTACATAGCGAGACCCTGTCTTGGTGGAGTGAAGTGACGCATGCCTTTAATCCTAGCACTCGTCAGGAGGCAGGCAGATCTCTGTGAATTCAAGGCCAGCCTGGTCTACATTGTAAATTCCAGGTCAGCTGGGATTATATGGAGACCCTGTCTCAAAAGGACCAAAAAAAAAAAAAGAAAAAGAAAACAAAACAAAACTGAGATTATGGAAGGCCATAGTTCTTCATGACTACAGTAGAGAACAGGTGAATAGGATGGAGATCAGAATCAAAACAAGAACCTAAAGAATTATGAAGCAGGAATATTTGTACAATCATGACTCTTTTATATAGAAATTACGGAAAATTAGGGCTGGTGAGATGGCTCAGTGAGTAAAGTTCTTTCCACCAAGCCTGACAACCTGAGTTCCATCCAGGACCCACAGAGTGAAAGGCAAGAACCGACTCCTGCAAGTTGTCTTCTGACTGCCATGCACAATAGTGGCAAAAGTGGTGCGCACACAAACACGCACACTTCTTAAAAAGAAATTATGGAAGGGTTTGGAGAGATAGTTCAGTGGTTAAGAGCACTGGCTGCTCTTGCAGAAGACTGGGTATGAATCCCAGCACCCACATGGTGGCTAACAACCATCTGTAAGTGCAGTTCCAGGGGATCTGACATGTTCTTCTGTCCTCCATGATCACTGCATGACACAGGTGCATATAT
>NW_008340429.1:1353839-1357771 GCF_000622305.1 Nannospalax galili
ACTCATACACATGAAATAAAAATAAATTTTGGAAAAACTAGAAATCATGGAAAAATAAATCAGAAGTAGAGCTGAAGAGTTAAGAGTGGTCAGGAGCTCAGACTATAGGAAAATAAAGAGTAACTTGTAGTGTCAGTAGATCACACAAACAGGAGAACTGAGAGATATAAACTGATATCAGGAGATTAGAAACTGCAGGTTTTTAGTTAAGAGAAAGGTAGAATGCTCTGAAAGTGGTGACAAAAACCAAAAGGCTATCTATCCCAACTCTAGACATCTAGGCTGAGGTTGATAGAAGAAAAAAATGAGAGAGCAAAAGGGAAAGCAGTGATGAGGGACAGCTGCATTTCAAGGTGATAACAGAGTATTCTGCTAGTAACAGACCATGAATTCCAGAGAGCACAATGAAAGGTTTTCAGGAACTTAGGTGGGACATAGAGTAAAAACCAGAGAACCTTATAGGGATTGAAATATGGACAATGGCGAGAGACTTGAGAATCTGAAGCTTCCTGTGATAATGAAAAATGGGCAAAATATTTGATTCAGTAGGTTCATGACATATGCCAAGGTTAGAATTACAGAGGGGTATGAGAATGGGTACTATTAGGACTAATTTTTACACCACTGGTGATAGTAAGATGGTAATACAGAATGCATGTAGAACATTATTCCACAAGCAAGATTCCTTATAACTTCAGTTAACAGGGTAGGTCTATGGCTTGTATAACAAGGGACTACTATTTAATATTATACAGGTCACAAGTGCTTGGTGTTAATAGTTTTTCCTTACTCAAAACCCACAAGCTAGTAATTCAAGGACCACAACTCCAACAAGTATCTGAATAGTACCTCTAGTTCTGATATCACCCATTTAGAAATGGATAGAATAGATATCTTGTTTCTAAAAGTTAATGTGGCAGAAGCTGTGAAAAATTACTAACACTAGTTGAGCGTAGTGAAACACACCTGAAATCCCAGCACTCAGGAGGCCACTGCTGAAGTTCCCTGTGCTGGCTTAATCTATACAGCTAGTTCCAAGCCAATCAGGGATAGTGAGACCCTGTCTCAAAGAAACAATAACAACAATAAAAGATTCACTGACATTAAGAAAGATGCAACCAGATTGAGTGCCACCTAATGGATGGAAAAAAGTCACAGGGAAATGAAAAACACCCTTAAGATTCTTCTTGAAATCTTGAAAGGGATTACTTTGTTCCCCTCCATAGGCTCCTATTGAAGCCTAAAACCAAAACAAGAAAACCAGGCAAGAACAGGAGACAGGCAAACACACCTGTTGGTGCCCACAGTTCTGACTTTTGGGGACAACAGTAACAAGTTTGGGATGAAAATGGCCTCAGAACCTAACTAGACTATTGCCTCTTTTTAATAGAGACTAAAATGAAATTTAAGTACTAGATATGTTCCCAAGGAGTTAAACAGCAGTATATACAGAATCCATGATTAAAGGCCAGGAGAACAAAGTATCAGCTATGATAACTACAAAGATAATGGGAGTGAAAGGACAGTACCTATAAACGTGAACTCAATACATTCCCGAGCAAGGAATAAATTAAGTAAATTTCTGATTTACCAGAAGTAGAGCTGAGAAACAAGAAACAAAATCTGTAAGAGAATGTGTAGGAGAACCAGTCATTTCAACTTTAGGACCAGTTCTCCTCTCTTAGATCTTCTCTTAGTAAGAGGTGCACGTATTCTGTTTTCTTCCTTGTCTCTTTTCCTTCCTTCCCTTCTCTTTCTTTGTGGTGCAAGGGATTGAAGCCAGGGCCTCACACGTTTGGTAAGTGCTCTACCACTTGCAGATATCCCCAGCCCTTTACGTTTATTTCAGACATAAACTTGCCCAGCGGACCAGAACCAGCAATTCTGTTTCATCCTTCTGAGTAACTGGGATTACAGGTGTGGAACACCAGGCCAGATAGAGACACATATATTCTTGAACTTTAGCAAAGCAATGGTTGGCAGCATCTCTAACTATAAGAGGCAGATGTGCAGAGTGAGGTCATTTTTCTTCTTTATTACGTATTCTTTAAAGCAGTTGACAGGCATACAGGAATTTTTAAGTATCAGTAAAACGAGCATATTTAACAAATAGCAGAAAGTTTTTAGGATGTGAGGAAATGCAATATGAAGAAAACCTAGTGTCCACATAACTTCTGCACCAACACTGACCAGCTGCTGTGCTAAAGTCACCTCAGCAGGGCTTCTACTTAAGCATGGTTTATTTCCCCACCTGGCTAGTTTTGCTAAGGTTGACTACACTACAAGAATACACCTCTTCTTCTACAGCCCCACGTAACTCAGAAAGTAAACCTACTTCCCCTAATCTCACATTGTTCCCTTTTTTTTGTACTCATAAGAGCCACTGACAACTAAAGGACATTTGTGCCTAAATGAAATGGTTACTAAAGCAAGTCTGCAGTTTTTGTCAGTATCTAAACTTTCTGAGGCTCCCAAAGCAAGCACACATTTCTGGGAAGCAAAGAACTAGAACAAAAACTTAAAAGTCGTCTATGTAGGCTAGAAAAGTTATTTAACTCATATCTCTATTTGGAAGGTAGAATGTTCACAGCACAGTCACTAGTATTTATCTCATTTAACTGTACTATCAGTATTAAGACTATGAGAGATTTGTAAACTGACACTTGTTTTGGTATCAAAATTAAATTAGAGGCAGGGGGTAGCTCAATGGAGACAGTTCCTTGCACTAAGGCCCTAGGTTCAATCTAAAGCACAAAAAAAACCCCAAACCAAACACTGAACTGGCTCAATATTCAATTTAGTTCTCAATGACTATGTCTGAAAAGGATTTCTGAAAAGAATTAAGGATGAAAGTCTTTTACTGATATACTAGTAAAATCTAAAGCACTGGAAACAAAGTAAACCTTGCTGCCATGAAGAGATCTGGGTCCTCTGAAACTTCACTTCCCAAGTTTTTTTGTTTTTTGGGTTTTTTTTGTCTTTTTGAGACAGGATCTCCCTATAGCCCCGGCTGTCCCGGAACTCACTATGTACACCAGGCTGGCCTTGAACTCAACAGAGATCTGCTTGCCTCTGCCTCCCAAGTGCTGGGATTAAAGGTGTGTGCCACCACTCCTGGCTTCTGAACAGGAATTACTATTTATATAGAAGCCATGAACTGGAAGTCAAAACTGAATCTGGTCATGTAACCTCAGGATAGCTCTCTTAACTATTCAGTCTGTATTTGCTACAGAGCAGAAGGAACACAAGTAT
Source organism: Nannospalax galili (assembly GCF_000622305.1). Taxonomy (NCBI): domain Eukaryota; kingdom Metazoa; phylum Chordata; class Mammalia; order Rodentia; family Spalacidae; genus Nannospalax; species Nannospalax galili. Next base: position 1,357,092 of record NW_008340429.1, read on the forward strand.
CCACCTGTTTCATACGTGAAAACTGTAGACCACCATACATATGTAAGGGAATAGTACTATTACTTGAGTTGTCACTCATCCTACAAAGAAGACAACATATATGAAAGCTTCCACTTGAAATAACCTTCTTCTGTTAGTCAACACTATAGCTACTGGTCTTTTTGGACTCTAGGAAAGTGAAAAGCAAAACTAGAAAATCAATCAACCCTCAACCTCTACTTTCCATTTGCTGAACACAAATTCCTTCTCAGTTGTTGAATCCTTTTCTCTAATATTCAATGGACCCAACTAAAAGGCTCTTTTGCATTCTTACCTTTGGAAGCTGCATGAACAAAAGGCCAGGAGAGCAAAGCATCAGATATAGGAAAGAAATAGAAGAACAGGAATTACACATGGTTCTTTGCTGTTGTATAGTTCTTTAGTCACCCAACCTGTCAAAGCATCATCTTGATCCCTACAAGTAAGTACTCTGATCTGGAGCTAGCACTTTAAGACAGGACCACAATCTATTCAAGATCACTATATCAAAATGGGCCCAAACTGAGCTTCTGGCATTCTAACCTCCTATCCCTGGTAGTTATATGGACACAAAATACCTACATGCAACAGTTCTTTTTCCCAACCCCAGGATCCCTATAAACAAAACATCCTTTACTCAGAATGGGGCGGGGGGGGGGGGG
>NW_008340429.1:1357931-1367731 GCF_000622305.1 Nannospalax galili
CCAAAAAAAAAACCCCCTTTCTCGAGGGGGGGGGGGGGGGGGGGGTCAATCCTTCTTCCACCCAACACCCTCCTTTTCCACCGTTCCCCAGTGAAGGGAAGAGAATGGGAAACCCAGTTAAGGGGTATTCTAAGTCCATCCTGGACACTGGAATTATAAAAGGAGGGTACTCACTCTTGGTCTGAGCAGAGAAGGTAAGGGTAAGTTTGGCAAAAAGTTCACTGTTCTCAAAGCGGTCTTCCTTCACCTTTGTCCAGAAGCAGTCCTGGGAAAGGTCTTCAGCAACAAACTGTGGATAAAGACAGGGTGGTAAGAATTACTAAACTGAGCTGGGTGTGGGGGCACACACCTTTAATCCCAGCACTCAGGAGGCAGAGGCAGGTGGATGTCTCAGGTCTAAGCAAGTTCCAGGCTAGCTGGGACTACAGAAAGACCCTGTCTCAAAAAAGTTACTAAACAGAGTCCTGCACTCTCTATCCTAGTAAAGTGACTAAGATACAAAAGAAGTAACTACACTAGTTATCAGCAAAGTTTTAGGAGAGTATGATTAACTTAAGACACAGACAGCACTGCATCCTTAATGGGGGATCAGGAGATGATGGTTCCAGGCAATCTCTTTATTGGTAATTAGTCAAAACCCAGATTCAGTTATGCTACTAGTTCTTCTAAACCTAAATTTTCTAGTTTCAGAAACATTAAGGTTTTATTTCCATCATTCTTTGCTCTCCATTTCCCACATCAATCTGGCTACATTTAACTTAGTTTCAGGAAGCAAAAGACTGACTCATAATCACAGGAGTCACAAATATATAATGGCCACACAAGCATGGTCTAACTCTCATGCTGTGGCATAGGAGTAGATCAGCACAATTTCAGTCATTCGTACCCTGGTGAAATGGCAACTGTTAAACTATCATGCTGCTTATATTATGAGAGAAAATGCAAAAAGTAGTAAGTTAGGATAGGTTCACACAGGGCTCATAGACCACTCTGTGGTAATATCTGAAACAGAAGAGATGTTAAATAAACATAAACACAAGTAGAACTAGAAGATGGACAAATCTGAGCCCTAAGGGTGGTGGGTAGCCCTGCACAAAATACAAAGCAGGAAACCAAAGTGGTTTCTTTCTCTTTTCAAAGAGAATTTATTTTTTGTGTCCTATGTATTTTGCCTATATGTATGCATGTGCACCACATGTGTGCCTGGTGCCCACATAGGTCAGAAGGTGGTGCTGGATAGCCTCAAATTGGAGTTACTGATGGCTATTAGCCACTGTATGGGTGCTGGGAACTGAACCCAGGACCTCTGCAAGAGCATCAAGTGCTTTTAATCATTAAGCCAACTCTCCAGCACCCCATAGTGATTTCTTGATCTTAAGATGTACTGATGAAACAAATAAAAACTTACCTTAGACCAGTTTGGTCTCCGCAGCTGCACCTCTGGCTTATAAACTTTTTTGGGGGTTAATCCAAATGGCAGAACTGGGGCTGCAGGAATTCCAAATCCAAAGGGGGGAGGTGGAGGCACACCCATTCCAGGTGGAGGTGGGGGAATGCCAGGGCCTCCGGGAAATGGAGGTGGTGGAGGGATTCCAGAACCACCAGGAAGAGGGGGAGGAGGAGGAGGCAGTCCTGATCCTCCAGGCAAGGGAGGCGGTGGGGGGATGCAAGCACTCCCAAGCAAAGGAGGTGCTGGGGGGATACTAGCACCTCCAGGCAAAGGAGGAGGTGGGGGAATAGCAGTATCTTCAGGCAATGGAGGGGGAAGAAGGATGCTAGCAACCCCGGGCAAAGGAGGGGGTGGGGGGATATTGGCACTCCCAGGCAAAGGAGGAGGTGGAGGGATGCTAGTGCCTGCAGGTGAAGAAGAGGATATAGGAAGGCCAACACTTCCAGGCAAAGGAGGGGGAGGGGGTGGGAAAGTGGTACTAACTCCAGGAAGAGGAGGTGGGGGTGGGGGTGGTGGAGGTGGAGGTGGAATAGCAGTGCCAGAGTGTCCAGGAGGGGCAGGGGGAACAGCAGCACTACTAGGAACAGAAGGAGCAACAGCCTCAGCGGCTAGAGAAGCCATTTCTTTCTTAGCATCTTCTAGCTCTTTTGACAGCTTGGCAACCTGAAGAAACAACAAAGAAGTAAGTACTTCTCCCTCTTTCAGGGACTCCTGGAAAGAAGCCACTACAGGAAGCAGGAGAGAACCTAAGAAAATACTAAATCCAAGCATCACACTTTACACATAGATGGACTAAGAGTAGTCAGAAGACCACATAATACATCTAAAAGTCAACATTGCTACTTGGTGCTTAGGTCTTCATGTTCTTAGTTTAGGATGTTTTGCATTTAAAAAGACAACTTCTATGCTAACTTTTCCTTTTGATTAGAAAATGTAAAGACCAAGTAAACAATAATATTCAATTATAATACTAAAATTAAAATATGTGCTATGCAGGTAATAATATAATCATACAAATGATCAATTTACCAGGTCCCACAGATCATCTAAGTATAACTGCAGAGAAAATGAGAATAAAGGTATCCACACAAGAACTGGTAAATAAGTAAACAGCTTAGATTTACTCCTAAATTTATCAGAAACCTAATTATTTCTGTATAGTGCTAAAAGTAACTCGTTTTATGTTTTACATTTTTTTCCTGCATTTCTAAATTTTGTCCTATATACTATTTATTTCCCAAACAAGACTAAAATAGTAAATGGTTTTTAAAATACATTCCATCTTCTTGTTCATAGCTGTCCCTCCCTAGCAACGAGATGACTGACTCCAAGACCTACATAGCCTGAGCTATGGAGGGAGGGCAGCTGGAGGCACCTGTCTTCCCTGCTCACACATTACTTACCTCTCCTGTCAGCTTGGACACCTCAGCTTCTAGGTCTTGTTTTTCTGTAGCAATCTGCTGCTTCTCAGAATTCAGTGCCTCCTTTTCTCCTTGAAGATCCTGAAGCTTCTGCTCAAAGTCATTTTCTATCTTTTTCATTTCTACTTGTAACTCATGACGGGCTGTTAGCTCTGAGTCCAGCTAAAGAAGAATCAGAATCAAAGCAAGGGCTGCTTTAGTTAGCTTCAGCTGTCAGCTTGACACAAACCTAAAGTCCCCTGGAGGGAACTTCAACTGATGAACTTCCCAGATCAGACTGACCTGTGGTCATGTCTGTGAGGCATTTTCTTAATTGCTAATTGATGTAGCCCTAGGCTGTGGGTGATGCCATCCCTAGGCTGGTAGAGTGGACTGTATTAAAAAGGTAGCTGAGCAAGCTAGGGGGAACAAGCCAGTAAGCAGTGTTCCTCCATGATTTCTGTTTCAAGCTCCTGCCTTGAATTCCTCCTTGGCTTCCTCAATGATGCACTGTAAAGTAGAAGATGAAATAAAACTCTTTCCTCCCCAAGCTGATCAGTGTTTATCATAAAAACAAAAAGCTAACTATGACACCTTCCATCCCATAGGAGCATAAGCGTTAGTTCTTTAATATATTATTTTGTGTCAGTACCTATTCTATGAGCTCATTGACCCATATCCCAAGCTACGCTTTTGAGGGAAAAAAAAACTCAGTCACATTCCAGCTCCTACTGTGCTCAAAATAAGAGTCCTGAGGTGTACATTTATATAAGAGCACCACTTGGGGCTGGAGAGATGGCTCAGCAGTTAAGAACACTGGTTGTTCTTGCAGAAGACTTGGGTTCGAATCCCAGAACCCACATGGCAGCTAACGACTGTCCTTAACTCCAGTCCCAGGGGATCCGACAGCCTCTTCTGACCTACTTGGGCATTGCATGACACAGGTGCACTTATCTACATGCAGGCAATACACACATACACATAAAATAATAAAGATAATAAAAAATTTAACATTGTACAGTGGGATATTGTCATACATTACCTCTTGTGAGTGTCTCACACTGGGTATGACATCTGGATCTGAAGGGATCATTCAGTGGCAGAGCTTGTCTGACATGTAAAAAAAAAAAAAAAAAAAAATAAAATTTTAAAAAAAAAAGAGACTTAAAAAAAAAAAAAAAAAGAGTATCATCTGTCTTTGTTATTTCATCCATGTCACATGTTCCACTGACTAAGCTACACCAAAAAGGTTTTCCACTAAGATTTACTGGATTACTGAATGCTTTCTAAATACCAGACAGTATGATCTCACATGTCAGAAAAATAATTATCTTCAGATTAAAAAAGATATACCTCGAATTTGTGTGTGTGTATTGATGATACTGGAGGCTTTGCACGTGATAAGCAAGAACTCTCAACACTGATCCCCTCCTACATACCTTTTTCTCCAGTTCTGTAGCTTTGGCCTCTGATTTTTCCACTTTTGTTTTATCAATCATTTGATCTGAAAAGAAAACAATAATTTTATCTGAAAACAACTCCAGGTCTTCCTCTTCCATTCCTAAACCCTTCAACAGACCCAAGGGCAGTATTCCGTCCTTTCAGATATGGGTTTTATTCTTCCTAATGTCCTGTATTAGACTAAGAAATGAAAATTTCAGTTGAGCTCAATGTACAGTTGATTTTCTTTTTGATTTATTTCATGTTTGCAACTGTATATGTGTGTGAATACAAAAAGGTATATGCTCCATGTGTGAAGACCAGAGACAACTCTCAGGGATGGTTCACTCTTGCCACCTGAGGACCAAACTCAAGTCCTTAGGCATTCCATGTGAGCACCTCTACTCATTGAGGCACCTCACTGGCCCTCAACCTGTAATTTCTAAGTGCAGGGTAAAACAATCACTGGGTGGCACAAAGAATGTCTGTGAGTGGCATCTATCAATCTGAGACCAGTATGGGTCATAGATAATACCTGAAGTCCCTGCGAAAAAGCAGTGTGAGAAAGGGCAGGATTTCAGATTTATATAGAAATAAACTAAAGGACTATATATTCTGAGTAAAGATGGTATATTGAGAAAGGGACTAGAAAGACTTTTCTGAAATTTTCACTGAGAGAAAAAATACAAAATGAAAGTAGAAGCACTGAATCCTTTGAGGAACTGGATAGGAAAGTGTGCTCACCAATCAGTCCCTCAATATCAATCTGGAGATGCCGGCACTTGAAGTCAGGATCAGTACCATTCCTGTGTAGAACTATTTGAGAAATACATTCTTCAATCAATTTATAGTACTGTGGCCTATGAGAGAAATAAAGGACTTATCAAAGGGAAACCAAAATATAACATCCACAAGTATTCAGGATCAAGAAAAGTTAACTGCTTTGACAACAAAGAGAATTAAGGACAAGTGTTCTGGAAAAGAACTTTTTATAAAGTTAATAGGCATCACTGCTGTGCAAAGAAATAATCTCCTGTATCAGCTTTCATTCTTCCCACTGCAAATAATCAAGAGTTCTTATGGGCCGGGGTGTAGGTCAGTAGTAACGCATGTGCCCAACATATGGAAAGTCCCCAGCACACATGTGCACATACATGCATGTACATACACACACACACACACACTTTCTTAATACCTGCCTCCTAGTATCAGTACTTTCCCACCTAAATATTCAGGGTGAATTCTTATGATCTTTCCTGTCATGGGCAACACAACTGTTGAAATCTCTACCTCTAGGCAGCCATAAAGAATTTTAAATTACTACCTCCCTTTATTAGCACTCCCTTCCCACTTACTCCATTCTAAATAAAGGACTAAAGGAGTGTTTATTTTATACACAGTGACATCTTCTAAAGAAGAGAACTCTGGGGGCTGGAGAGGTGGCTCAGCGGTTAAGAGCACTGACTGTTCTTACAGAGGACCCAGGTTCGATTCCCAGCACCCACATGGCGGCTACAAACTGTCCTTAACTCCAGTTCCAGGGGAATCCAAAGCCCTCTTCTGACCTCCGTGGCATTGTACAACACGGCAGGCAATACACTCATACACATAAAAGTAATAAAATATTGAAAAAAAGAAGAGATTTCTGGGCTCGGCGGTTAAGAGCACTGGCTGCTCTTGCAGAGGTTCCGGGCTTGATTCCCACATGGCAGCTAACAATCATCTGTAACTCCAGTACCAGGGGATCGAACACCCTCTTCTGACTTCCGTGGGCACTGCATGACATGAGTGCATTTACATACATGCAGGCAATATACTCACACACAGAAAATAAAATAATTTTTGTAAAAAATTTTAAAGAATTCTGTTGAATTAAAGCAGATAATAAGTCTACTGGGTAGTCGACAACTTCCCTTATACCTATGACTAAAGAGCTTAATCCATGGTCTTTGTCTTCTTTTACCTTTGCAGAACAATCTTTGAATTTAATTAAGGGTGTTGCTTTTTTCACTTACGTTCAAATTCAAAAATTTCCAGGCTTAAAGTCAAAACTTTCCACAAACACATCAGCTTACCTAGCCTCATAGTCATTTCGGACCAACAGCAGATGTTGCAGGATGGACAGGAAATGTGGCTCTGCCTTTGAATCTTTCACTGTGTTTAAAAGAATCTGGAAGACTTCACCAAAGTCAGTAGAAAGGAGAACAGGCTAAGGAAAGCAAACACTTAGAAGCTGTTTGGTAGGTGGCTTGTTCAATTCTGACAGGGACTAAGGAAAAGAATCAAGATGCCACGTCCACTTCCTCCAGAAATGTCCTTTAGTCAAGGGTGGTAGTATCCACACAGACAGAAGATTCCTAGGACTTAGCTTGAAGCTCAAGATCCAGAAGTAGACAGAACTAAAATAGAACCACCTCAATGTCACTTGTGGCAGGTAACCAAATATGTAATATTACTCCTTGCCAGTCCAAATGGTTCTAAAAACCACTCTACATCTCAGTAAATTATGTTCTAGGACGTGTACAGAGACTCTGACAGCTGCTTTTGGATGTGAAGGTAATCTGGCTGTGACATCTGTCATACTATTGATCACCAGGGTTGATAGGTACACGTCACCTCACTGACTTTCCTGGTCTATACTGAAGTAAATAAAGCCAACGGAAATAAGAGGACATCAGCCTTAGTTATTAAAAAGACTTAAGTACCATGCCCTATTCTAGGCTGTCATTTTCTACATCATTCCATATATCCATGAATGCAATGAATGTCTCATCAGACTTAAACTCAGTCATCAGTCATAAAAGGATATTCCATCTCCATGCGAATGTCATCCAGCCGTCCTTTCAAATCAAAGATATCCTCATCCCCTTGTTCATCAAATACAGTTAGTTGCACTCTCATATCATCATTGTCAATCTCTCGAAGCTCCTGTCAATGACAAAAGCAGTCAAGGGAACCCGCAAAGTGTCCTGTGTGGCTAGAAATCCAATCTTTGAACTTGGTGTTTTGTTTTCTTTTTAGCTCATGTGCATGAGTGTTTTGCCTGCATGAATGTAAATGCACCTGTGATATGCAATGCCCATGGAGTCTAGAAGAGGGCTTTGGAGCCCCTGGAACTGGAGTTTTGGACTGTTGTTAGCCAGTATGTGTCTGCTGGGAACTGAACCTGGCTCCTCTCCAAGAACAGTCAGTGCTCTTAACCCGAGAGCCATCTTACAACCCACTCAACCCGGTGTTTAAGCTGAAAACTAGAATCATCTCAGGGATGATTGGGGCTGTTAGAACAGGAAGGAAAGTTCCTGCTAACAAAACGTTATACACTACCTGCAACACTTGATGCAGTCCCAAGCGCATCAGTTCACTTCGGATGTGAATTCGGAAGTCAAGTTCTTCAGCTGGAGTGATGAGAGCATTGATCAGTTGTAGGCATCCCACCTGAAATAAAAAATTCAGCAGCTATGTCAGCACTAAGCACTACAGGTCAGGAATCTATTACTTTTACATACATCTGGAGCTCTCTAAATGACAGAGTACAGAACTATAGGAATAACTTTACTAGAGTAAAGAAACCTGATTGAGCACAAGTCTGGAGAGCTCAGGCATGTAAATGAGTACAAGGAGCTAACAGAACAGGTTACTGCAGAGCCTTGGTTTTCCTAAGGCACTAATAAAGAGATTTTTTTTTTTTTAAATCTCACAAGGAAGAAAATAGTTCTTTGTCTTTTTGGAGGAAAAAATTATTTCTTTAGAGAGCAAATACTGATACATAAAATAAATAGTTGGGAATCATTTTATACATTCTACTAAAAGGTCAAATGACACTAGACCTGAGAGTCTAGACCTACATCCCAATAATTCAGGAGTCAGGCTAGCCTGAACAACTTAGCAAGACCCTCTCTCAAAATAAAAACTAAAAAGAGCTAGGGAGAAGCTCAAGGGCAGGAGGCTTAGGTTCAATCTCCTATACCACAAAAAATGAAAAGACAAATCAACGCAGATCTTCCTATTTTGAATTCTATTCTTAGCCCAGGTTTAAGGGTAGACACATGCCTTGAGTGCAATAGAGGTGCCACTTTTTAATCCATCCAGTAGTGGCTGGAAACGTTCCACCTCATCCATTTCAGCTCTCTCTGTCATTGCCTCCAAAACTCTTTCATTCCTGCCCAAAAGAAAAGAAAGAATTGCCCAGGTACACAGACACAGACATGGGTAGATTAGGCAGGGAATAAACCAGTTAGGAAATAAGACATTATTAATGCTTTAGATGTCTCAAATTTTTCTCTTAACTGCATCCCTATCAAATCTGCTAAAAGCAATGGACTGTCTTTTGAGAAAAATACATTTCCTAGACCCTTAACCATGAATATCAAATTAAGGCCCCTGAGCAATGAAATAACAGACTTTTTAGGGGGCATTCAAAGTTAATAATGCTAATCAATTTTAGCTGGGCATAGTGGTATAAGCCATTAGTCCCAACATTCAGTAGGCAGAGGCAGGCAGATCTCTGTGAGTTCAAGGCCAGCCTGGTCTACATAGCAAGTTCCAGGCCAGCTGGAGCTACAGGAAGACCCTGTCTCAAAAAGACCAAAATAAGCTGAGTGTGGTGGCACACACCTTTAATCTTAGCACTTGGGAGGCAGAGACAGGCGGATCTTTGTGAGTTCGAGGCCAGCCTGATCTACATAGTGAGTTCCAGGACAGCTGGGGCTACAGTGAGACCATGTCTCAAAAAGACAAAAAAAAAAAAAGAAAGAAGAAAAAAAAACCTATTCAACATCAATGCAAAAGGAAATATATAGAAATATTTGTTACAATGTCATTTGTGATAGTAAAAATTTTTATCATCTAGAGCAAGAGTCAGAATCTGCTTAAGTTTACCAAAAGTCTAGAAATAGGGAAAATATTAAATGAGACACATACACACTAAAAATAATAAGGTAAATCTCTAAGTACCAATAAAGAATGGTACCCCAAATCTACTGTTAAATAAAAAGAACCAAGCTGAAGCCAGGTGTGGTGTAAACACCTGTAACTTCCATGAAGCACTTGGAGGCCGAGACAAGAGGATCAGACATGTCCAGCCTGGGCTATATAATGAATTTTAGGCCAGCCTAGACTACAAACTGATTCTGTCTCAAAAAAAAAAAAAAAAAACCCCAACCAAACAAAAAAAAAAAAAAAAGGGGGGGGGGGGGGGATGACAAAAACTTGCAAAGAATGAATGGTATGATTTAGCTTTTATTAAACCACCCCTTGCATGAAAATAAAAATTGGTTTTATGGGAATAAGCCATCATTCCTCAGCTCTACGACCAGCAAATCTCTAAGAATCAAGCAAACAGAATGTCTATGTTAGAAAAAAAGTCTACAAAACTATAGTCAAGCCATTAACAATGGTTTTCTTTCCACAGCATGATTTAGGGAAGGGATGGGCCTGTTAAATTTTACTTTATATACTTCTATATTGTTTGGATTAAAAGATAATGTACTGCTTCTAAAATTAAGCATATA
>NW_008340429.1:1367958-1401744 GCF_000622305.1 Nannospalax galili
TAATTTTATCTTTTTTTAATGTGTATGCATGTATTGCCTGCATGTATGTAAGTGCACCCATGTCATGTAATGCCCATGGAGGACAGAAGAGGTCATCGGATCACCTGGAACTGGAGTTATGGACAGCTGCTATGTGGGTGCTGGGATTCAAACCCGGGTCTTCTGCAAGATTGCTGAACCATCTCTCTAACCCCTCAACTACACTTTGAAAAATTATTTTTCATCATGTGTATGTGCTGTGGGTTTGCATGTCAGTATATGCACGTGAATGCTGGTGCCTTTGGAAGTCAAAGGCTTCAGATCCCCCTGGAGCTGGAGTGACAGGTAGTTCTAAAACCGTTCAATGTGGGAGCTGGGAACTGAGCTTGGATCCTTTGCAAGAGCAGTACATGCTATTAACTGCTGAGCCCATCTCTCCAGGCCCTGCTATAATTCTGATGATCAGTAGTATACTCACAATGGTCCTCATTATTTAGGAATCTTTTTAATATTATTTATTTATTTATTGTGTGTGTGTGTGTGTGTGTGTGTGTGAGAGAGAGAGTGTGTGTGTGTGACATTTAAGTTGTTCTCATCTCTTTTTGTGCTTATTCTGTGTGTTGTGCGCCTATGAGCACATGTATGTCATGGTACATGTTGGAGGTCAGAGGACAATTTGAGGGCCCAGGGATCGAACTCATATAGTCAGGCTTGGTGCCTTTACCCACTGAGCTATCTCACAGGTCCAGGAATCTTTTCTTAAATGCAGGTCAACTATTCTTATATAAAATGCTTTGAACCATTTCATTTCTTTTTTTAAAAGATTTTGGAATATTTGCATAAGCTTATGTTATCTCAGGGGTGATATCCAAGTCTAAATGTAAATTCATTTGTTTCATAGACATTATAGTCTAAAGTTAATTATATACAGTATTTTTAATAATTTTATACACATAACAAAGTTTCATGGTACTTGGAGATCATGGTGGTGCTAAAAGTTTCAGTTTAGAGCATTTTCAATTTTCAGATTAGAGATTCTCAACCTGTACTAGGATTCAAATGTTCATTTTTGAGAAGAAACATAGTCTTCCCAACATTTAAGACCAAGAGGACACCTAAGCAACTCAGTTTTCCTCTACACTAAAAGATGGTAAAAATGAGAATGGAGAAAAAAAATAGATCCAGTCGCATACATGTCCTCTGGCTGTGGAAGGATACAAAGCGCAGAAAGCAGCTTAGCTGCGTCAATCATCATATTGGGAACAGCAGGATCCATGGCTCTGACCAGCAGTAGGATTCCTTCTTCTGTCTCCAACATGGTTTTGATTCCAAACTGGTAAGATAAGAACAAAGAAGAGAGGATTAAAGATAATATCATATAAACAAAGACAACTTTAGGACTTATTATGAATAGAATGATATTCTCCCCAAATTCGTGTTAGAATCTTAACCCTTAGAGTACCTCAAAATGTAATTTTTTGGGAAATAAAATCATTTCAGATGAAATTAGTTAAATCACAAAGTCATCACGCTGAAGTAGTGTAGGTCCTTCATCTAGTATAAATGGTCCTTACCATCTGGATCCCAGACACACACATAGGGAGAACATCATGGGCACACAAAGAAGAGAGAATGATGCACCTATAACCCAAGAGATGCAAAGGTTGCCAGCAAGCGACCAGAAGCCAGGAGAGGCACTGAATATATTCTCCTTCATAGCCTTAAGAACCACATGTGCTGACATGGACTCTCAGACTTCCATCCTTCAGAACTATTCCACAATAAATTTCTGTTGTTTAAGACACCCAGCTTGGGGGCTGGAGAGATGGCTTAGCAGTTAGGAGCACTTACTGCTCCTCCAGAGGACATGGGTTCAGTTCCCAGTACCCACATGGCAGCTAACACCTGACCTTAACTCCAGTTCCAGGGGCTCTGACACCCTGTTTTGGCTTCCTTGAGTACTAGGGATGCACGTGATGTACTTATATATATGTAGGCAAAATTCATAAAAATAAATAATCTTTAAGGGAAAAAAAAAAACACACCCAGTTTGTGGTACTCTAGTAAACTAAGAGTAGAATACTATTACAATACAGCTAAATACAGAAATTACAACAAAATAATTTTCTAAGAGACTCAATAGAATTTCGTGTATTCAAAGATTCAAAAAAAATTTTAACCACCTCCCCCCCCTCAAGGAATAGGTTAATTGTAACAAAATTAAATAACAAAAAAGGGAGATTTCTACTGAGACAAGTAATTGTGAACACCCTGGGCCTAAATATAAAACAAATGAAGAAGATGGAAAAAAAAAATCCTCAACTAGGAACAGTCTGGGAGAAACAAAAAAGAAGGAATTAAGCAAACCTCCCCAAAGAGTAACTAGAGGCCAAGTAACTCAAGATTAGTAAAGGAATACAAGGTAATAGGAAGAAAATTTAGTCTACCCTCTGAAAAAGAAGTTAGAAATGGGTGGAGGGGGTAGTCCATTACGCACAGGTAAAATGAAGAACTACAGAGGTAAAGGGAAAGCCAAAGTCTCAAATCTCATATTTGTACTTCCTTTGGGGAACTGAAAACACAAGAAGTAATGAGGCTCTAGACTGGATGGGAATAGGAATGGGAGACTCTCACCTTGTTGTTCATGAAAGCTTTCAAGCAGCGAATAATCTCATGCTGATTCCGGCTATCGTAGCTTCTGTGCACAGAAAACAATCAGGGAAGTTCCTTTATCTTATAATACAGCCTCCCTGCACGTGATTTTTCAACTTTGCAAACTAAGACATTAGGAATGCCTCCAACTAGTAGGTGAGTAGTATCTAACATGCATGTGTCCCAGGACAGGTATGAATGTGGACCAACATATTTGTAGATGAAGCTGTATCACAATGTCAAAAGGTTGGACATCTCTAAAGTACACAGTACTTGGCCCAGAAACACCAACAAAAAATCAGAGGAATCCCAACAATCAAAGACATTTTACAAATACTCTTGTGATCTGCCCTTTGGGGGCTGGAGCAGAACTCAGTGCAATACAACACTTGTTTAGCAAGTGCAAGGCCCTGAATCTGAACCCCAGCTCTATAAAAAAAAAGAAAGAAAAAAAAAAAATCAAACAAAACTCTGTCCCTTAACTCCCTTCTAGTGCCTAAGTTTTAAACTCTATCAGGATAACATCCCATCTATTATTCCTTGTCCCACTTGAAAGATTCCATGTCTCTTGCTTTTGTCTCAGAAAAAAATTCCAAGTTGTAGTGGGCACTTTAGATGGCATCATGGCAGCCTAAAATGGTTCATCATATTCTCAGATCATTCCAATCCTGAAGACTGCTCTAAAGCTAGTCCCAAACTAATCAATATATTCCAATCCATCAAAATGTGTTATGGCCCAAACCAAATCACAAGGCAGCTCTAAACAAAACCAATCTTCTTTCCAAACTGAGAAAGAAATGGAAGACTAATAATCTTAAGTGGTATACATGCCTAAGAAATTTATAATTCGTCTTCCTTCTATATGCTGTTTAATTTTTGTCAACTCAACACAAACAGGGAAGAGAGAACCTCAGTTGAGGAATTACCTCCATTAGACCGGTCTGTGGGCATGTCTGTGGGGCATTTTCTTAATTGGTAATTGATACGGGAGGATCCAGCCCACTGTGGGCAGTGCCATCCCTGGGCAGGTGGGCCTGCTATATAAGAAAAGTAACTGAGCAAGCTAGGGGAAGAAAGCTAGTAAGGAACATTCCTCCATGGTCTCTGTTTTAGTTCCTGCCTCCATTCCTGCCTTGGCTTCCCTCAATAATGGACTGTGATCAGGAAGAGTAAGACTTTCTTCCCCATGTTGTTTTTGATCAGTCTTTTATCACAACAACAGAGACCAAAGCAAGACACTCTAGAATCATCATTCATCCTCTAGTCTCCTCCACAGTAAACTTCATTTTCAGTTAACACAATATTCCCCAAGTCTATAATTCTGCATTTAGCTATTATTATTTCCTTCAATGCAAACACCCAAGCCAAGCCAAACTCCCCCTGACCCTCCACCTAGAAAATATAAAGACTCAGAAATTCTTACCCAGAAGTCTCTTCTTTCTCATCCTGGAGTCGTTTGAGGATGTCTAATAAGGAGGCTAGGCCTTCAGCACCAAATGTTTGCACCCAACTGTAAGGATAGACAAGAGACAATGCATTATCAAATCAAATCAAGGTTTATCCTTTAATTTTAAAGAAGTTTAACTCTTTATTCCCAATCCAGACTATTCTCATACTTTCCTATTTCCTTTGGTTTTCAGCCACCTGCAGTAAACTATAGCATTTTGTTTCTATTACTGTTACCTCAGAATTCTCACCTCACAGGGTTATTGTTGAGAGAGACTCGAAGGGACTCCAGGCAGCTAAGCAGATGCATATCCCGCAAGCCTGACCTTAGCTCCTGAATGTACATCATGGCAGACCTAGAGCTCTCTTTTTGGTTCATTCCCTGGACAGGAAGCATACAGAAAGAGTAAACACTGAGTCCACACATAAGTTGTAGACTAATTAGTCAACACAAATTAAATAATATCGGGGAAGACACCCATCATAGAGTCCAAACTATATGAGACTCACATATAGTTCATAAAAGGTTTAGATCAGAAAAAAAGTAAAGTAAGAGTAGGCTTTCATAAGGGAATGAAACAGATTTGTCAGACACAAAAATGTCCTATAAAAGTGGCAAAATAAGCAAGTCCAAGAAAGGGCTCAGCTTCTTGTGCCACGGGAACCTGCCCCAGAACTCACAGCTGTGGAAGTATGCAAGTACTGGGACACCATCTCCCTCTTGATGACAATGTCCTTCTCTCTCAAAGGCTGCTGTTTCTCCTCATTCAGGTTCATATCCACCTAGCAGAGGGAGAAAAATAAAGAGAAAGAGAAAAAACAAAATTGCCTTGTTAAGTTTTTTAATGTTTAATACTTATTATACTTAGTGATGAGTTGAACACAGTGAATCATTAGTAAATAAATACGTTTTCTTTATTTCCAGAGATTTAAACTATGATAGCTAATGAAAATTTCTCAATGATAACATTTAATTAACATTTCAGTGTAAATCCTTATAGACACTTTTTTTGGTATGATACTTACACGTTAGGTATGCACTCTACCACTAAGCTATACCCCTAGATCATTATAGGCATTTATTTATATATATCCTAACTTTTCCCATATGAAAAATGGACTTTTAATAGAGACGAACATTTTCTTGTGTTTTTACTGAAAGAAAACCACACATAATGTTTTCTGCATTGAGGACAGGCATTCAAAATCTCTCTGGACAGAAGCACTGGATAACTGGTGCCACCAACAAATCAACGCCAGCAAAATCTGCCCCAATTCTGGGGCCTATTATTACTCTGGCTATCTCAGAAGGTTTGGTCAAAGTGTCCTCTGTACTCACTGTTCTTAACTACAGACAAAGTAAGTCAGATCTATATATACCTCGTAACTAAGCTGACTTCAGATATAATCTTTAAAGGTCTTCTAGTGAGTTACCTTCAGCGTTATCTTTTCAAACTCCCACTAAACAGAGAACCTTCAGCAAATGATGCTTTTGCATTCCTCAGGTTTTTTTGTTTTGTTTTAAATATTTTATTATTTTTATTTTATGTGTATGAGCGTATTGCCTGCATGTACGTGAGTGCACCCATGTCGTGCACTGCCGCGGAGGTCAGAAGAGGGCTTCGGATTCGATTCCCCTGGAACTGGAGTTAAGGACAGTGTGTAGCTGCCATGTGGGTGCTGGGAACTGAACCTGGGTCCTCTGCAAGAGCAGTCAGTGCTCTTAACCACTGAGCCATCTCTCCAGCCCCCATTCCTCAGTTTATTATAAATGCCTCCCCATTTCATCTTCTCTGACTTAACCCAAAAGCAGTCTCCACACTACTATAAAGACTGGTCCATTCACACCATGTCTTTGTGGCTGAAGTGCTGATAGGCAGAAGAATATAAATAAGGTGGCCAGTAAACAGATATTTCTTAGAAGTTTAGTTTATAGATTCCAATCCTGTGGATTAGTAGTCGCATATTTAGTCTTCACTTAATGGGATTAGTATTTAAAAGTTCCACATTAAGCCTAGAATTCTAATTCTGTTAACTGTAACAGCTAGTTACAAGAGAATATGCATTAAAAAAAAAAAAAAGCCCACAAACAACAACAACAAAAAAAATTCCACCATGCCCATTAATGCATTTTCAGGAAGAAATATTTTTGGCTGGCAAACTCACCAGCATCTGTTCAAAGAGAACCAGAACCTGCTCATCTGTAATATCTTGCAGTGACTGTGCTGTGGAATCATCCCCGTAAGAGGAAGAATTTCGGTGAGCAGAATTGGGCTTTTCTTTCTCCTTCTTAATTCTTATGCTAGTAAATCTCTCCAGCTAAAAAAAGGGAAAAAATTATTAGCAATGATCCATGTTCATTAATGTAACAAACTGAATACCAAATAACCAACCCTTTACCCTCTTACACGTGCATAGTTCCTTTAATTCATAAAGAACACAAGATTTTTCTGATATGAAAAGAAAAAAAAAATCAGTCTTCTTCAGACTTAACGTTGCACACTGACTCTATTTTCACCTACAACCAAACATTAGAGGAATGAAAATGCTGCATTAAGATTTCAAACCTCTCTAAAAGGAAAACTTTGTTAATTTCTCCTTAGCAACATAGAATCAAAAGCATCTCCGTACAGAGCTATCTCACTAAAATGCCTTTTGCTTCCTTCCAGCTACCCAGTAATAAAAGAGGCCAGGGTCCAAGAGGATTCCTCTCTTCAAAAGGTGATTATAATCATAGATTTTTTTTTTGGAGACAAGGTCTCTCTGCAGCCCCAGCTGACCTGAAACTGGCTGTGTAGACCAGGCTGGCCTTGAACTCACAGAGATTCGCCTGTCTTGGCCTCCTGAGTGATGGGATTAAAGGTATATGCCACCACACACCACACCCGGCTGTAACCATAGATTTTTTAACATAAATAAGCCACATGGGATAAACAAGCAAATGCCTTAAAACCAAGAAGTATTCCTTTCTCCTCCTTTTGATGTTCCATGACACCTGAAAGATGAAGGCAGCCTGAGTTCAATATGTATTCTTCAAAATCCTTTTTACATGACATCTACTCAATAAAGAATAAATACACTGTACTTAAAAGATACATATGCCGCAAGGCGTGGGGGCACACGCCTTTAATCCCAGCACTCGGGAGGCAGAGACAGGTGATCCTCTGTGAGTTCGAGGCCAGCCTGGTCTACAGAGTGAGTTCCAGGCAGCTGGAGCTACAGGGAGACCCTGTCTCAAAAAGACCGAAAAAAAAAAAAGAGAGAGAGAGATATGCCATCTTCCTGCCAAACAAATACTAATGAACCATTCCTCTAACCTCAAACAAAGATGCTCACATTAAAACGGCATTGGTGGTATACCAGGGAGCATAGCTGCCTTCTGTTGAGAGTGGTGACGCACACCTGTACTCCCAGCACTCCAGAGGCTAAGGCAGTAGGACTGAAAGTTGAAGGCAGCCTGGGTCACATATTAAGTTCCAGGTCAAACTGGGCTTACATATAGTGAGAGTCCCTGTCTGATGGGGGTGAGGGACAGCAATAAGCTGTAGCTTCATCAGCTCAACCCACTGAAGATAAAGTAACTATATGCAAGTACTCTAGGCTTCAAGTGATGAGTGGCATCTACAATGCTGGCCAGGTTGGAGTTTAAAAACTGTTCAACTTTAGAAGTTAATGAATATGCCAAAGAAATACATGCAGGGCTGTAGAGCTGGGTCAGTGGTTAAGAGTACTGGTTGCTCTTGCAGAGAACCTGGATTCAGATCCCAGCACCCACATGGCAGCTAACAACCATCTGTAACTCCAGTTCCAGGGGATCCAACACCTTCTTCTGACCTCCATGAGCGATGCATGCACAGGTGCACTTACATACATGCAGGCACTACACTCATACACATAAAATCAAATAATAAAGTATTTTTAAAAAAGAAATGCATGCAATGGGTTAAATGGAGCAAAGAGTTAGAAAAAGCCTTGGGATGCTCTGAGACTAGAACCCATACTACTAATAGAAGTTAAAGAAAGTCGTGGAAACGAGCCAGTGTTAGAGTACAGAAAATGTGCCGGAACATGCACATGCCAGACAAAATTTCCTTACCTCATCTGCCATGAGTCGCTTCAAAGTCTAGGAAACAGAAAAATGGAGGAAGAAGAAAGAGAAAAGAGATCAGTGAAATATCAAGAAACCTCCCAAATACCAGAATGGTTGGGGGGAGAAAGGAAATGAAAATAAATGAAAACCCCTAAGCTACTTTCCACATGCTAAAAGATTTCTGCCAAAGTGCTGTTTAAGCACATTCTCTCTGGTAAGAGACAGGAACAGTTTTATAAGCACTAACATAAGACCTGGGAAAAAGTAGAGAACTGAATACACTCTAAAGCCAGTAACCAACCAACTTACTGAAAAGTGTTCAACTTCATTGAAAAATGTTCAACTTCTTTAGTAAATAAGGAAATACAAATTAAAATTACAGTAATCTGTGCCTAGTTGTGCAATTCTGCAATTCTAGCTACTTGGTAGATTGAAGCAGGAGGATTGTGAGTTCAAGATCTACCTGAGCTGCACAGTAAGTCCAAGGCAGCCTGAGTAACTTATTGAGACCCTGGTCAGATTTCTAAAAAGTAGCGTACTGGCCCAGCATGTACGAGGCTCTGGGTTTGATTCCTAGCACTGCAAACCAGCCGATACTCTTGACTGACAGAAAAAGCATGTGTGAGACTGTGGGTTTGATTCCTAAAACTGGGGGGGGGGGTAGGAATTTTTACATCTGTCTGTCTGTAGAAGAACGGGGGCTTTCATACACTGTGGGAGTTAGTGAAAACCATTGTGCCACTTAGGAAAACAAATGGCATTATCTAGTAAAATTAAATGTGCACATACATTATGATTTAACACAGCAATTTGGAAGCATCTATGATGCTAAAATGTGCACAAGTAATAAAAGCATTTGTAGACATACTGGAACATCTAAAACAGAACAATCCAAACAGCCATCAAGAATATGCTGGTACAAGGGAAAGTAACTATCCAAAGAAAGTGATAAACTTATAACTACTCACAAATATACTGAATCATTAACTCACTGACACTAATATACTAAGAACATGTAAATCCATAATATGTAGAGTATAAAATTATAAAGGGCACGATTACTACAAATGCCAAAACAAACAGTGATTACTTGGAAGCTATGACTGGGGAAGGGGACAAAGAGGTTTCTGAAGTGTTTACAATTTTCTATTTCTTAACCTGGATGGTGATTACGTAATTACTCTGTTTTCTATTTTCTTCTACATAATTATGTTTGTAATTACATATACATGGATAGATACTTTAAAGTCTGAAGAGCAAGTCTAGACTCTGGATTCATCTCTCTTCCGTCCACTTCCACTATCGAAGCTCATGCCAGTATTGTTTCCTGCTTTTTTACTACAATGACCTTCTAGCTGATCTGGCTGCCTTCCGTGCCGTCTGCCCTACACCATATCCATTCTCCATACCATATCCAAGAGTCATTTTTCTAAATCTGGACTTGGTGGAGCACACCTGTAATCCCAGCACTTGAGATGAGGTAGAGGAAAGAAGATGAGGAGTTCAAGGTTAACCTCAGCCACATAGTGAGTTCAAGGCCAGCCTGGGCTACATGAGACTATCTAAAAAACAAATGACAGACTGTTCATGTTATTTCCCTAGCCAAAACCCTTCAAGTAACCTCTTACTGCCTTCAATTTAAAACCCAAACTCCTTACCATGGTGTATGACTCTACTCCCTCATCCCCAGTCTCTCCACCAAACAAACCCTCTATTTCAACCACTTATTTCTTTGCCATGCAGAACTAGTTGCAGGTCTAAACAGATCACACTGCCTCACCAGTCCAGACGTTCCCTAGACTGGGCCTCCCTCAGCCTACATTGTGTTGTCAAGGTTCACTCCAAGAGGCCCCGCAGGATGATCACTCTTCTTGGATAGATACCTGTCCTGGTGTTTCCACAGTAACAGATACTTGCCTGACTCACAGTATTGATAGTGGACTACAGTTTTCTTTGATTGTCTGCCTCCTCTAACATACTCCCAGACTGAAGTCCCTTGTGTGCAGAGCTATCCTAGGAGAAGTCCTCAACACCTAGTCCATCTTTTTCTGTTTTAAATTTTTATTTGTTCTTATTTTTTATGTGTATGAGTGCTTGGCCTGCATGTATTTAAGTGCACTACATGCATGCAATGCCCACGGAGGCCAGAAAGGGATGTTAGATCCCCTAGAACTGGAGTTACAGACAACTGTTAGCCACCATGGGGGTGCTAAGAACCTAACCCAGGTCCTCTGCAAGAGCAGCCAGTGAGCTTAACCACTGAGCCATCTCTCTAGCCCCTATTCCACCTCCTCATTCTTTCAATGAAGAAAGTGACACCCAGATAGGTAAAGTAAATCATCAGTCACACAATTGGAACTCAAGTCTCCAGGTCCCAAAGACCAAAGTCTTTGTACTCTCTAAATTCTTCTGCCTTGTACCCCTAGTTCATTACCAGGAATTCTGCCATTAGATAAGAAAGTAAATATACATCTTCACAAGAAGGAAAATGCTCATTTCCCTTGTTTTCCTTAAGTATCTTTAGAAATATATTTGGTCTTTAAAAAGTTATTGGGGGCTGGGGATGCAGCTCATTTGGTAAAATGCTTGCCTAGCATATAGCAGGGATGTGGGTTTGAGTCCAACACTAGATAAGCCCTGCATGGCAGTGCATGACTGTAATCTAGAGGTGATGGCAATAGAATCAGGAGCTCAAAGTCATCCTTGGCAATTAGAGAGCTCGAGGTCAGCCTGGGGTTATGAAACTTTGTCTCAAAAAAATCACAAAAATAAACGAACAAAAAAACTAAAACAAAGAAAATAATCCATGTTTTCAGTGCTCAACTTGGAATAAGTATCCCAGAAGCGATCCACACAGAAAAAGCTGCAGTTCCCAAAGAAGGCCAGCAGGGGGCAGAAACACCCAACAAACTAAGCAAGAGAACAGGCCAAATTCTATTTCTGAGCCCAATGAAAAACTCAAACAGCAAGCCCAGTTATTGACATGGAAACCTGCTACTACAGGGTGATGAGTATGTGGTTTACTTACTACTGAAGGTTTTTTCTTACAGATTCAACGCATAGCTGCTTGAAACAGCTTTTCTTGGTGTTTTTAAAAATCATTAGTTTGTTTTTGGTTTTTTAAAAAATATTATTTTTATGTGTATGTGTGTATTGCCTGCATGTAGATAAGTGCACCCCTGTCATGCAATGCCTGAAGAGGACAGAAGAGGCGGTTGGATCCCCTGGGACTGGAGTTACAGACAGTTATGAGCTGCCATGTGGGTGCTGGGATTCAAACCCGGGTCTTCTACAAAGAACAGCCAGTGTTCTTAACCATTGAGCCATTTCTCCAGCCCCTAAAAATCTTTTTTTTTTTTTTTATGGAGTAGCTGAGATGTAGATTAAGAAGTTCCTAGATAAGAAGTAAAAGAACTAAAAACCATAGATTCCAGGGAGACAAATGCTACTGAAGCTGTATTTATGTCTGAGGCCTCAGATGTCCCACCTTTTAAAATCTTTAAGAATGCTACCTACCTCTGAGCACATTACCTACCTTTGAGCATGCTACCTACCCCTGAGCGCTTCTAGTCCCCCTTCTTTGCTCTCTTCTGCTTCTAACCCTCACTGTGCTAGCTGACTGTGCTAGACCACACTTTCTGTCCCTCCTATAGAGTTTTCCACTATATACTACCACAAAAACCTTTAACTACAAATACAGTGTACTCAAGAAAGCATAAACTCTGAACTAAAAAAGTATCAAAGCAGATCTGGCTCATGAATACAGATTAGTAACTTTTAGGCAAAGATGACAACTGAATCAAAGCATATAACTTCTCCCATTCCTAAAGCTCATTTAATCTACAGAAAAGAGACCTTTCAGAAAGAAATAATGGGAAAAAATTAATGAACGATCCTAAAGAATAAGAAAAGAGCAACTGCAGCTAAATTTTGAAGCTAGGGCATGAGAAATTAGTTGTACCAAGTGACATAGAAAGCAGAGCTCTAAACCAGAAGTAAGAAATGGCATAATTATACTGAAAGATCTTGAAAGACTCAGGAATCAGTACTACCAAATTCCTATGGAAATGGGGGCTACAGAAAAGCGGTTGCTAACAATAGGGACAAAGTTGTTTAAGTAGTTAAATCCTTAAATTCCCCACCCCAATCCAGTCTCACAATGTCCCTGGAAAACTACCTATCAGCAGAAATCTACAAGTTTACTCTCAGGAAAGAGTAAAACAGATAGCCTCTGGATTGGGAGCATAGTTCTAAGCAAGGATCCTACACCAAAAAGATTAAGTAAATATGCCTACTACATACTGGAACATTCAGCATTTTCTCCTCCAGTCTCTCAGAACCCCAGTAAACTGGCCTTTCTTACTCTTGAGGCAGAAGACAGAAAAAATCTTTTCTAAGGGAAGAAAGACCTAAAGCTTACTGATCTAATCTAAGTAGATCACCCAAAGCTCTACTGTCCAATACGGTAGCCCACTAATCACAATAATATCTAATATGGCTAGCTACTGCAAATAAATCCACACCCAGTTGGATTTTATTTTTTTTTAATTTATGTGGCCAGGCATGGTGGCAGAAGCCTTTAGTCCCAGCACTTGGGAGGCAGAAGCAGGCAGATCTCTGCAAGATCAAGGCCAGCCTGGTCTACATAGTGAGTTCCAGGACAGCTGGGGCTACAGGGAGACCCTATCTCAAAAAGACCAACCCCCCCCAAAAAAAAACAAAAAAATGTATGTGTATGAGTGTTTTGCCTGCATGTATGTAAATGAACCCATGGTAAAGCTTGCAGGGGGCAGAAGAGGATGTCAGATCCCCTGGAACTGGAGTTTTGGATGGTTGTTAGCCACCATGTGGGTGCTGGCAATCAAACCCAGGTCCTCTGGAAGATCAGCCAGTGTTCTTAACCACTGAGCCATCTCTCCAGCCCCCTTGATGGATTATTTTTAAAAAGACACGAAGTTGGGTGGGTAGGGAAGGAGGTGGTGGGACCCAAGATACAAGGCAAGGTTAATAAATAAAAGAATCACTTTCTTACAAAGTAGCAATGAACAATTGCAATATGAAATTTAAAACACAAAATCATTTTCACTAGCATTCCCCAAAATAAAACTTAGTTTTAAATCTAACAAAATATGTAAAAGATCTAAAACCACAAAATCAAAGAAAGAGATAAATGGTTATTCCATACTCAAGTAGAAGGCTCAATTGTGATAGGACCACGTTTTTCCAAACTTGAACTACAGGTGAAATGCAATCCCAATGAAAAAAATCTCAAGTTTTAGGACTGGAGAAATGGCTCAGTGGTTAAAAGCACCTATTGCTCTTACAGAGACAATGTTCAGGTCCCAGCACCATGTCCAGCAGCTTACAACTGCTTGAAATTCCAGCTCCAGGGGATCTAACACCCATGACCAGCGCGCGTACACACACAGACACAGACACAGACACACACACACACACACACACACACACACACAAATTAAAAAAAAAAAAAACTTGGTTGTTATTTTGTGGATTATCAACAAAATGGTTCTAAAGTTTACAGGACAATTATATTTTAAAAAATGTATCTAGATACACATCTTATAACCTTTATGGAAACTGACCTGACTCAAACTGGGTATGGTGGTGCAAGTTTGTAATCACAGCATTAAGGAAACTGAGACACGAAGATTTTCCGTTTGAAGCTTAGGCTACCTTGTCAAAAATCAAATAAAGATGGCTCAATGAGTAAAGATGCTTGCCCCGGGCCTGATGACCTCAGTTCAGTTCCCAGAGCCAACACAGTTGAGAACCAACTCCTAAGGGTTGTCCTCTGACTTCCACATACCTGTTACACACACACACACCCCACACACACAAATTCACTCATTCATTCACTTAAAAAATGAAAACAAGGCCAGGCATGGTGGCGCACGCCTTTAATCCCAGCGCTTGGGAGGCAGAGGTAAGCAGATCTTTGTGAGTTCCAGGCCAGCCTGGTCTACATAGTGAATTCCAGGACAGCTGGAGCTACAGGAAGACCTTGTCTCAAAAAAAAAAGAAAAATGAAAACAAAATAACCCAAGCAAGCAAACAACAACTACAAGGTACCCTGTGTCAGGGACTAATTATGAAATGTCTCCCCAACATGCTTATAATCTGAGCTCCAGCTGGGTGTGGTGGCACACGCCTTTAGTCCCAGCAGAGTACCTGTGAGTTCAAGGCCAGCCAGGTCTACATAACAAGTTCCGGGTCAGCTGGGGCTACAGGGAAACCCTGTGTCAAAAATAATAATTAATAATAATAATAGTAATAATTTGAGCTCCAGTTGGAGATGCTTTTGGGGGAGGTTGTAGAAACTTTAGGAGGTGGGGTCTAGGTCACTGGGGACAGGTCCTTGGAGTATTCAGCTTCTTGTTTTACCCTCTGCTTCGTGGTCAACCACGAAGTGAGCAGCTCTCATCTGCTACAGGTTCTTAGCACCATGATGTTCTGCCCAAACATATGGTGCCAAGCAACTATGGATTGAACCCTCTGAAGTCCTGAGCCAAAACTGACTCAAGCTGGGTGTGGTAGCAAATGCCTATAATCTCAGCAGTGAAAAAGCCAAGCCAGGAGGATGCTAAGTTCCTCGTTTACATTGTTTCTGTAGGTATTTTGGTTACAGGACAGGAAAAGTAACTAATATATCCCTAGAGGCACAGGACAATCATTAAATACTGTCCTACCATACTGCACTTCACAGAACTTCATACAAGGAGCTGGAGAGATGGCTCAGTGGTTAAGAATGCTGGCTGCTCTTGCACAGGATCTGAGTTCAGTTCCCAGCACCCACAAGGTGGCTAATAACCGTAACTCCAGATCCAGGGGATATGACGCCCTCTCTGGCTTCCGTGGGCATTGCACACATGGGTGCACTTACATGCAGGCAAAACACTCACACATATAAAAATGAAAATAAATTTTTAAAACTTTATGCTAATGGAGAACACTGGCATTTATTTTATTTATTTATTATTTATTTATTTATTTATTTATTTAGGATTTTGGGATAGGGTTTCCCTGTAGGCTCAGTTGGCCTGAAACTCCCTATATAATCCAGGCTGGCCTTGACCTCACAGGGATCATCCACCTGCCTCTGCCTCCCAAGTGCTAGGACCAAAGGTGTGTGCCACCACACCCAGTGGTAGATGTACATTTAGATGTACACTAATAATCTATTAAAGTATAAAAAAATTTTTAAAAAAAGAATTTTTGTTAAGGCTTTTAATGCCCAAAGAATATTCACTAGACATTATTTTTTCAGAGTTTTTTGTTTTTTGTCTTAAGAGCTGAATGGACAGTTTTAGAACTTTAAAATAAGTTCAAGTTTTTTTCTTCAAATGAAAAATAATTGAGCTGGGTGTGGTGGCACACGCCTTTAGTCCCAGCAGAGGCAGGCAGGCAGGTGGATCTCTGTGAGTTCAAGGACAGCCTGGTCTACATAGTGAGTTCCAGGCCAGCTGGGACTACTGGGAGTCCCTGTCTCAAAAAAGACCAAAAAAAAAAAAGTAAAAAGAAAAATAATCACCCACACTTTATTGATTCCTCTTACTAACACATTCTTTACAATAGTGACAGGCAAAAGTATATAAGAAAACACACTTGACATTTGCTGCTTCAATATTACAGATGAATTTAAACATTTGTAAGTTACATTAAAGGTTTTAAGAAATATTCTAGGCCGGGTGTGATGGAATAGCACTTGATAGGCAGAGGCAGGCAGATGTCTGTGAGTTCAAGGCCAGCCTGGTCTATATAGGGAGGTCAGGGTTAACTGGGGCTACAGGAAGCCCCTGCCTCAAAAAGACCAAAAAACAAAAAAAAAAAAAAAAACAAAGAAAAGAAAAGAAATAGTCTAGAAGTTAAGCATCACAATATACACTTACAAATCCAACACTCAGGAGACAAAGGCAGGGTGATGAGAATTTTGAAACCAGTAAGACCCTGTGTTAGACAAACTGATTCAAAACAGGAATATCAAAGAGAACTCAATGATACTCATTTCAATGATTATTTTAAAAGAAAATTAGTGTGTAAGACCTAAGCGTTCTTTACATAACTATGAACCACTGATCCAATTTATGGGAAGCTCATAGTATTTTAATATTTTATTAATATGGAATACATTTAGTCTTTAGAATTTATATTGCACAAGAATTTTAAATATTTTCTGTTCTATAATTATGAAATTATTTTTAAAAATTTATTATTTTTTTGTGTATTAGAAGGCTAATACTTTTTCTCCATCTTTCCTTCCTTTTGTGAAGCTCCATGTCTTCAGCATGGCTGTTTTTGTAAAGAAGCCTGGAGGGAGGGAAAAACGCCTCTTGCTCCCCGCTCATTATTTTTTTTAATTTTTAAAATTTATTATTTTTATTTTATGTGTATGAATGTTATGCCTGCATGTAGTTAAGTGCATCCATGTCGTGCAATGCCAGTGGAGGACAGAAGAGGTTGTTGGATCCCCTGGAACTGGAGTTATGGACAGTTGTTAGCTGCCATGTGGGTGCTGGGATTCGAACCCGGGTCTTCTGCAAGAACAGTGTTCTTAACCACTGAGCCATCTCTTCAGCCCATTATACACACATTCTATGTACCAAAAGCCTTTAAAATATTCCTGTGCTGGGGCTGGAAAGATGGCTCAGCAGTTAAGAGCACTGGCTGCTCTTGCAGAGGACTGGGTTTGAATCTCAGCACCCACATGGCAGCTAATAACTATCTGTAACTCCAGTTCCAGGGAGATCCAACACCCTCTTCTTGCATCCATGGGCACTGCATGACATGGGTGCACTTACATGTAGGCATTAACACTCATACACATAAAATAAAGTTTGAAATATTTCTGTGAATTTTTTTTTCTCTCTGAGACATCTCATTATGGAGCCCTGACTAGCCTGGAACATATATGTAGACCAGGCTGGCCTTGAACTCGCCAAGCACTGGAATTAAAGACATATGCCACCATGTGACATACTGCAGCAGGTATTTCATAGTTTATATGTAGAAAAGATGTTCATTTATGCCCATACTGGGAAACTTAAAAAAAATATTTATTTATGAGCCTGGAGAGAAGGCTTAGCAGTTAACAGAGCATACTGGTCTTGCAGGGCACCCAAATTCAGTCTCAGCACCCAGTCCACTGGCTCACAATCACCTATAAGTCCAGCTCCAAGTGACCCAACACCCTCTTTTAGCCTCTATGAGCACTTGCACACATGTGACATATGCACACATACACATAAAGCTGTGTATGAGTGTATTGCCTGCACGTATGTAAGGGCACCCATGTTGTACAATGCCAGAGGAGGTCAGAAGAGGGAATCAGATCCCCTGGAAATGGAGTTACAGACAGTTGTTAGCTGCCATATGGGTGCTGGGAATCGACCCCAGGTCCTCTGCAATAGCAGACAGTGCTCTTGACCACTGAGCCATCTCTCTAGTCCCATAAAGCTTTTTTTTAAACTAAAAAAAAATTATTATAATTTATTTGTTCAGAGTGTTTATGTGTACATGTACAAATCATAAGGTACTTTTGGAAGTTCTTGCCTTCTAAACCTTGTTGAGGCAGAGTCTCTGCTATTTCTGCTGTTGCACTGAGTATTCCAAGCTAACTGGTCGGAATGCTTGGATTATAGATGAGCACCACTATATCTAGTTTTTTGCCTAAAACATGGGTATGAGTTCCAGGAATTGAGCTTACTTAGGTTATAAGGTTTGCACAGCCAGTGCTTTACCCATTGAGCCACATTCCTGGCTGTTTTTTCAATAGCAGTCTTTAAAAAAATCTTTTAAATTTATTTAAAAATATTATGTGTATGAGTGTTTTGTCTGCATGTAAGTACATCCATGTTGCGCAATAACTGCAGAGGACTGAAGAGGGCACTGGATCCCCTGCAACTGGAGTTATGAATGGTTATTAGCCACCATGTGGGGGCTGGAAACTGAAGCGGGGTCCTCTGCAAGCCAGTGCTTAACCACTAAGCCATCTCTCCAAGCCCTTAAAAGCAGGGTCTTATGCTGTGCCCAAACCCCAGTTGGCCTCCAACTTGCAATGAAGCCCAGAGTGAATGTATCACCACACCTAGTTTATGTAGTACTAGGGATCAAACCCAGGGCTTTATCCATGCTAGGAAAGCATTCTACCAACTGAGCTACAGTTCTAGCCCCCCATACTGGAAAACTGTTTGGAAGTCTCAGAAATCCTGGTTTAAATTCAATTAAAATAGTAAACTAAAATAATTATAATGTAGTTCAGAGACTAATATTTTAAATAATAATATATTTACATGAAAGTTAAAACTATTAAGCAAGATAATGCTTAATTTATTGACAATTTTAGCTATTCTGGGGTCTAGAGCCTTGCTGATATCCTGTCCCTACCAGGCTGGAGAGATGACTTGATGGGTAATAGCACTTCCTGCTCTGGCAGAGGACCTGGTTCAGCCCCCAGTACTCACATTCAGCTACTCACTACTGTCTGCAGCTTCACTTCCAAGGATCAAACACACCTTCTTCTGTCCTCTATGGGCACTTAAATATAGGGTACACATACAGACAAGTGCACACACACACACTTTAAAAAGAAGTAAATAAATAATATAATTTTGTTTGTTTGTTGAGACAGGGTTTCCCTGTAGCCTCAGAGGGCCTGGAACTCCCTATGTAGACCAGGGTGGCCTGGATCTCATGGAAATCTGCTTGCCTCCCACCTCCTCAGTGCTGGAATTACAGGCATGCATCACCTAGCCTGGCTAAAATAATTCTTATTTTGAAAATTTTTTAAATAATTAAACTACTCATTTACTCTAAAAAACTTTCTTCAAACAAGCTGATATTAAGTTGGTTCTTAATAGAACTACTAGGATATGCCTCTTGGGAGGAAAAATGCTTTAAACCACTGCTCTGCAAAAGACAATGCCAAGAAAAGAAGATGAACCATTAGACTGGAAGAAAATACTCACTAAAGGCTTATCTAATAAAAGACTACTATCTAAACTATATCAACAACTCAAAATTCAAAAGTAAAAGAACCAAATAAAAAAGGGCAGCTTACCAACTCACCTTATGCATCACACCTAGTTTATGTAGTACTAGGGATCAAACCCAGGGCTTTACCCATGCTAGGAAAGCATTCTACCAAAGAACATACACATGTAACAGCAACAAAGCACATGAAAAGATGCTCTGCAGCCTATGTCATCAGGGAAATAAATGGAAATTCAAACAACGAACTACAATTGCAAACCTACTACAACGGCCAAATGCAGAACACTAATGAGACCAAATGCTGGTGAGGATGTGAAACAAGAACTCTCATCCACTGCTGGTAAAATGCAAAATGAGAGAGTCACTGGAAAAGTACAGCAGCTCCTTCTAAACCTGAACAGTCTAACCATACTATCAAATAACTAAGTTCCTTGGTGTGTAATGCGGTTTTTTTTTTTTTTTTTTTGGAGGGGTGGTAAGTAATTTGAGACAAAAATCATACTATATAGCCCAGGCCACCCTCAAACTCATGATGAGCTCCTGGATCTGCCTTCTGAGTACTCGGATTACAGGTATATATCACCTTGCTTGGCTTTCCTTGTATTTATCTACTTAAAAGAGATGAAAACTTGTGCCAAACTTGTACCTACCCAAAAACTTTCATACAAAGTTCACAGTACCTATATATATTCAGAATTGTGAAAACTTGAAAGCAACCAAGATTTATTTAATAGGTGAAGGGATAAACTGCGATACATACACACACACACACACACACACACACACACACACACACACACACGATAGAGTATTATTCAGTGTTAAAATGAGCCATCAAGCTTTATAAAAAGACAAAGGAATCTTAAAAGTGTATTACTAAGTGAAAGAAGCCGATATGAAATAAGTACCACCTGTATGACAGTATAGAAAAGGCAAAACTATGGAGACATTAAAAGATCAGTTTTTGGAAGAAACAGGATAAAAAGACACAGGAAAGAGAACTCTGATAGCAACGAAAATACTCTGTATGATAACAGAATGATGGATATAATTTTCCAAACCGATATACCAAGAGTGAACCTTAGTGTTAACTATGGACTTTGGATGATTATGCTATCTCACTCATTAATTCTAACAAATGTGTCATATGAGTGCAGAGTACTGGTAATGATGGAGGCTATGTGGGTGCTGGGGCAGGGGCATATGGGAATGCTCTGTAGAGATTAGATGGTTGCGTCCTATAGTAATGTATGTGTACACAATCAGTGATACCCTACAATAATATACGCAATAAGGCCCAGTACAATGACTCAGCAGGTAAAGCACCTGCTGCTCAAGACTGACAATCTGAGTCCAATCCATGTAAAGGAGAAAGGAGAGAACTGGCTTCACCATGTTGTCCTCTGACCTCCACACATGCATAGTATACATGCACCCCCCAACACACATCATGCACACATACATAATAATAATTTTTAAAGTATCCAACAATTCATGCATCCAGAGTTTCTACTCTGCTGTTTATCTCATCTGATTTTCTATGAGCAGCCAACTGAGGATTATCAGACATCTAAGGAAAGCTCCTAACATGAGCCATGAAGGGGGAAGTAAGAACAAACAAAACTAAAAACAGTATGGGAAACTCAATATTCAAATAATGAGAAAGAGCAGACAAAAGAGCAAGTAACTTTTCAAGGGAATACATTTCCTAGTACTGAAAGATAGGATGAAATGGATTACATAAATACCAACATGGTTAAATTTCAAAATATTCATCATACAAAGAGAACCTTACAGAATTCAACAGAAGGATGGGAGTGGGTCATATATAAAGGAATCAAAGCAGCTTTGCATTTCTTAATGCAAATTAACATTAGTAATATTAGCATCTGAATGATAATGGAACAAGCCTTTAAAAATCTGAAGAACAGTAGGGTATGGTGATGCACACCTTTAATCCTAGCTCTTGGGAGGCAAAGGCCGGTGGATCTCTACAGGGTAAAGGCCAGCCTGGTCTACATAGCAAGTTTCAGGCTAGCTGGAGCTACAGGGAGACCATGCTTCAAAAAAATCTAAAGAACATTTTCCAAGCTACAAGTTCAGACACAAACAAAACTATCAATCAAATAGAGCTTCAAAACAGGCATTTCAGACCTTAAGCCTCAAAAAGAATTTTGTCACTTTGTATTTCAGGAGGTTATTTTAGGATATGTTCCACCAGAATAAAAGAGAAAATCAAGTGGAAGACTTAAAATATTAGGAACAGGAGACCTAACAGAGGAGAAAGGTAAAAGAAAGCCCCAAGTGTAACTGCTCTGTGCCAGGCAGAGAGCAACCAGCTAAAATGGAGCGATAAAGTGAGGACACTCACCTACAACTGCAACACTGGGGAGGCTGAGGTAGGAAGACCACAAGTTCTAAGACCAGCCTGGGCTACATAGTGAGTGAGGGCGTAGTAGGATTTTGAAATCCAAAACAACACACACACACACACAGTGTAGTGATAAGATTTGGACTAGATGCTTGAAGACTCTCATCACCAATGGTTTATGTTCTGGCTTTTTAAACTGAGAATATCTGTGTATGCCTGACCCAGATTCTTAGCTTGTCTGGACCATATATTAATAGTTTCTGCCCTTTTGTGTTTGATTCACTACCTGAACTGCCATGAATACTCATTCCATCCCACAGAAATTTTTTTTCTCTGATATGTTCAGGAAAGCTGATGATTGGTTATGGTGAGTTTAGGTACACAAAAGACATAGTAGCAAATTCCTTTACCCATGTTCTTGCTAGATGTCTAAGTAGTTGGCTTTTACTGCAGCCTTGCAAGATGCTCACCTGCTTATCAGGCCTTACTCTTGACTTGGCCCCGATTTCCTTCCTCAGGTTTTTAGATTCCGCTAATATAAAGCTGAGTTACAACTTCAAAGGCAGTTTATCTCCTAGGGTCCTTCACTGACAAAGGTAATACTGCCTTTTCCTCAGTCTATATTTTGCTTAAATTACTATAAATTTCTTTTTACATGCAAATGATTATTAATCTATTCTACAGGACTTTTTATTTACTAGAAATAAATGAGTAGATAAATGTCTAAAGGTCATTAGTTGGTTAGGAAAAGAGATTAAGACAACTGCATTTATTAAATAGAACTTAAAAAGATTCCGTTTCATCAAGTCTTAACCTAAATCAACATGAACTGCTTAAGGAGTACTACATCAACAGTAATATCATCAAACATAAATATACTTGGCAGGGTACTAGATTGCATAACCATCAATCAACACAGAAATGAAAGCTGTCCCCTTCCAGTTCACCCTGGTCTACACAGCAAGTTCCAGGCCTGTCAGTGCTATTGTAGTGAGACTGCTCAAATTGAAAAAAAAAAAAAAAAAAAAGAAAGAAAAAGATTACCAAGTAGGCCTGACCCAGTAACACGAGCCCTTTAAACCTAAAAGTCATAGACACACAGAATCAGCATACCATCTGGCTTGGAGGTGGCCAAAAACACGGGAATTATAGGCGACACAGGTGCTGAGTGCAGACCCCAGAGGACAGCCACCAAAGAAACAGAGATCTCAGTACCACGACTGTGAAGGACTGAATTCTTCCAATACCCTAAATGAGTTTAAAAGCAGTTTTCAGCAGAGCTGAAATAAGGACTTGGCTCAGCTGACACCCTGATTCAGCCCTGTCATACTGAGAACCTACCCACACTGTCCATGTTTTAAATTAGGTGATAATTTGTTACACAGCAATAGGAAACCAATACACTAATATATTTTGTTTTAAATCCAGAATTTATCTAGATCTAGGTCTAAAAGAAAAAGGCCACAAGTTTTGATTTTTATTTCTCGCATCCTATAAGTCATTTTAATTCCTTGTGCTTCATTCAGCCTTACTGAAAACAAAGCAATGGCCAGGTATGGTGGGCATGCCTGTAATTCTATCACTCAAGAGGCAGAAGCAGGAAGACTGAGTTTGAGGCCAGCCTGGCTACATACATAGTTCCAGGCCAACCTAGGCTATGAAAGAAAACCTGATCTCAAAAATGAAGAGAAAGGGGGCTGGAGAGATGGCTCAGCAGTTAAGAGCACTGGCTGCTCTTGGAGAGGATCTGGGTTCAGTTCCCAGCACCCAATGGCAGCTCACACCCATCCATAACTCCAGTTCCAGGGGATCCACACCTTCTGCTGGCCTCGATGGGCATTGTACAACACAGGTACACTTACACACATGCATGCAAAACATTCATATACATAAAATAGGAATAAATATATGGAGAGAGAGAAAGAGGGAGGGAGAGAAATAAAACAACCGCACATGCACCTCTTAGCATCGCTGAGATCATAAATAAAATGGAATGGTGAAAGACCATTCTGTCAAAGTGGTTGTGCTGGATCACTTCTATGAAAGGTGTCTTGTTAAATAAACACCTGAAGACTAATTAGGTAACACTGCATTTCAATAACACAGTATAAGAAAAACACAACCCTATTCCTTGTCTATAAATTTACACTTAGCTATCATTAACATTATTACACAAAAGAATTAAGCCAGGTTCTTAATATTTAATATCAGATTCTTCTTAATAAAATATTTGTTGTAACTTTCTGTAAACCAGTTAAATGGTATAAGGGTAAAAGCCATGTTTTATTCATGAGCTATGCCTTAAACTTTAATAATTTCAATGTGAGCATCATTATAGGTTTTGAAGCATCATTCTAAGCACAGTGTATTCATTACTAATCAAATTGGTCAAAGTGAACAACAGTTTTAAGTGGAGTTCTGATAGAAGAGTAGACGACTGTGCATAGCAAACCACCCGACCAAGCCCTCAAGAGTAATCTTTCCCTAGGAATGAGACCAGGAGAGACCCTGCTTGGTGCTTCAGCCCACAGAGAGATTTATGAATTGTCCTCAGGGAAAATATTCAATTATGGGAAAGACAAGATGCCATTTAGGAGTATTTCCACTTCCCCTGAAAATTAATAAGCCCACAGTAGTGACAAAGGCTACCTAGGGATAAAATGAGACACAAGTGTCACTGCAATCAACTTCCTTCCAAATTCCATGTATCAGACCAGGCGTGGTGGTGCACACCTTTAGCCCCAGCACTCCGGAGGCAGAGGCAGGAGGATCTCTGTGAGTTTGAGGCCAGCTTGGTCTACATAGCAAGTTCCAGGCCAGCTGGGGCTACAAGGAGACCCTGTCTCAAAAAGACCAAAGGAAAAGAAAAAGAAAAATACCCTCAAATTCTATGTATCTACCCAAAAACAGACATTCAGGATCACAGAAGGCAGACCTATGGAGTCTACCTGATTCAGTTCTTATTCTGTCACAGGACTGACATTCAGTTCCTTAAAATGATGGAGCAACAGAAGTTTACAACACAGACTTGAACTCAATTACCAATGAGTCTTAATCTAGCTTTGCACAAATTTTACCACATTTCCACTAAATGGCAGTAAGGAAAGGTAAGGTTTTTGTTTTAAATCTACAGTTTTAGAATTCCTATCTTTCAGACTATATTGTCTCATCAGACTGGCGATGGAGAATAAATGATAAAATCAATATAACGTACTTTGTTTTCAAGGTGTTTTGTAAATATTAAATAATATATGATGACAGAAGCATAAAAACTGGACTCCTTTCTTCAGTGCCCACTTTATATAGAAGTCAATTAGAACTGGAGAGAAAGAAACAATGGATAACTTCAAATACAGAGAACTTCCCTTCCATTTTTTAACAATGGCCCAAGGAGGATAACAAATGAATGGACATCTCACCACCATTTATAGAAAAACAAACATGATTCTGACATCACAGTTACTGGTACCTACACCCTAATTTGGGAGTGCTACAGAGCTGCAATACCCACCTCAAAAAAGAAAAAGCGTACCTCAGAGAAAAGGAAGTCTGAAAAGGAGGCACAAAATGACCTGGAATTTAAATGTAGGGACTACAAAGCTAGAAAAGCTCATTGTAAAGCCAGGTATGGTGTACACCTATAATCCTAGCATTTGGGAGGTTGAAGCAGGGGGTGTTAAGAGTTCAGAGGCAGCCTGGAATACCAAACAAGACTGTCTCAAAAACCTAAATACTGGGCCAGCAGGACTGCTCCCTCAATGGGTAGATACCACCAACACTGACAACCTGATTCTGATCCCTGGAACTCACACAGTGGAAGAAGATAACCTACTCCCACAACTTGTCCTCTGACCTCTACACATGTTCTGTGGTACACACAAGTGTGCAGGCACACATATACACACATACACAGAGAGAGAGAGAGAGAGAGAGAGAGAGAGAGAGAGAGAGAGAGAGAGAATGTAAAAAAAAGAAAAAAAACCCCACCTAAATCCCAGAAAGAGAAAACAGACTCACGTTCTCTAGGATAGCTGAAGGAAAAGTACTAAAGTAGTTAAGACTTAAGCAGCTTGTTCATCTATTCCACACTGCCTCAGCCAAATTGAGCACCAAATAGCAGAACTGCCCAACACATATGTATATGTCATAAATATATACAACTTTTATGTCACTTATACCTCAATAAATCTGAGATGGGTAAATAAGTATTAATATATTAGAATTCTTCTAAACAGCAACAAAGGAAATGGTAGGATACTCCCAAATCTTCCAATCCTCGCTGAAAATTCTCTCAATCTGCACCAGACTTCCAGAATCAGCATCTTTTTCCTGACTCTTCAGGGAACACTAAAAAGATTGCAAGTAGTGAGTGGTTCATGTCAGCTGCCAAGTCAGAAATGCCCTATGAAGAGCAGTAAGTAGTTGTAGCTCATTCCCTTTCAGTAAGTTACTTACAAATTTGAAATAATTTACTTATAAATTCAAGGAAACAAACTTAATTTCCCTCTCAACTGTCTAAAACCACTGAGGATTATTTTCTAATAAACTGCATTCCCCAAGTGTAATTAAAACGCAGGCACAACTGTCTTAGTATTAGGATTTGATTCTCTAACCAGTTAAAATCATGTCACTCGTCACTCTCCTCCAGTGGTCCAAGGAGGCAAGTCTGAGGAAAAAAGAGGATGAGCTGACATGCATCCTAGACAGTTGATAGTCTGGAAGCAAGAAGAAAAGGCCATTCCTGTTTCACTACTCCAGCACAGCAGAACAGGTGGAAACCAGGCTGGGGACACTGCATTCCTCTTACAAGTCTACAGTGCTAGCTCCTTGTACTATAACACACTCATGGGTAGAAAAGAAAAAAAGCTAGATGACATGCTCAGAGATGGGAAGTAAGTATCTGTCAGACGGCCCATCTTCTTTGCTGAGGTAAGGAGGTCAAAGCCCACATGAATATTCTGTCATTTGAAGAGAACAGTAAACAAAGTTTCCTTCTTTTCAAACACCTTAAGGTTCTGACAAAACTTGAACAAATACACAGAAAACAATAAATAATGCTAACGTATTTTTCCAAAGTTTCAACATAATCCTCAAGCTCCAAATACTAATGCTTGTTCTTCCTCATTTTCTTACTGGGCCTTCTGAGTTCAGAGAAGACTGTGGTTGTTCCTTTAAAAAAGGGGTGTTGACCATTCATTTAGAAAGAGTCAGTGACTCAGGAATGCTGTTTCTCAATCACCTAGCAACTCTGTCCTCCTCCCATGTGATGATGTGAGCAGCAGGACATCTCTTCCTCAAGGGTAAGCAAATGTGACACACCCAAGGCTCAGCAGACAGGAAGTTTCTACAGTTGGTGTCTATCACTTCTACATAAAGGCACCAAGCATACAAGACACCTGTTTGAAAACCTACCCCCGATTCCTTTTAATTCTAAATAATGGTTACTCCTTTTTTTCTTACATCATTCTTGAATACCCAGAAATAATCACCATCTACTGATAACATCTTAACTCAAAAATTATATTGCTACTCAAAAAGTCAGACTTGATCTGATGAAACTAGTATTTTTTAGCCTTACACAAACCTAGAATAAGATTTTGTTTGCTTGTTTATTTACTTATTTTATTTTGGTCTTTTGAGACAGGGTCTCCTTGTAGCCCCAGCTGGCCTTAAACTCACTACAAAGATCAGGTTGGCCTCAATCTCACAGAGATCCATCTGCCTCTGCTTCCCCAATACTGAGATTAAAGGCATGTACCACCACATCTCGCCTAGAATAAGATTTTTATTTTAAGAAAAATCTTTGGGAGCAGAGGGAAGGAGAACATAGTGATGAAATAAATCCTCATGACTCTTGTTCACCAGAAATATAAGTCAAAGTTATGGTCTGATACTTCTAGGAATCAAACTATGCTGAACTATGTTATGACATAAAATTACACACATAATTTCATGCCAAAGTGCTTAGGCTCCAAAGAGTCCCAAACTTTTTCTCTTTGTTCTATTTTAAAAAAACTTCAATTTCTGAAAAACAAAGGAATTGTTTTACTCTATATTTATACACATCTACATTTTCTTAGGAAAAAAAATAAGTATTGCTTTTATAATAAAAATGCATTTCCATTTCAAATTTTCAAATATTAGAGAAATAGAAATGTTTCTGGCACTATTTTCAAAGCAGAAAATGTATTAACCATAATTGCAATGCCATAAAAAATTGGTGCAGAGGCAATGACTACAATATCCAAATGCTATGTGAAATACAAATGAAAAGCAGAAATTCAGGTTTCTTGGAACATTGATGTTTTGAAAATGTACAGAGTTAAAAAAAAGAAAGAAAAGGAAATGTTGGGAGTGACACACACTTTTAATCCTAGCACTCAGGAGGCAGAGGCAAACAAATCTCTGAGTTTGAGGCCAGCTTGGTCTACAAAGGAAGTTTCAGGTCAGCCAGGGTTACATAGTGAGACCCTGTCTCAAAAAAACAGCTTAAAAAAATTAAACTCAAAAAGACCCCCCCCCAAAAAAAAGTTAGCACAGCATTTAAAGCAAAACATTTTCCAATTCCCCTATTCAAAATGTCCAATATTTACTCTTCACCTATATAACTTAAGGAAATAGTCTAACACAACACAGTTATAAAATTCAGGAGTAATAACAAGACAGCATACTGAATAGTTAATGAATTCTAAAACCTAGTTCACCTAATTAAAGCCAACATAATAGCTCTAGGCTTCCGTGTCCTCCTAATTTAAAGGGAAGCTGGGTCAGATCATTTCTAGGGTCTCTCTGGACCCCCTTGAAGATTAACTGGCTACTAATGCTCTTTTTGAGGGAGCCCAGTGTCTGGTGCTTGCCTGATAATACATATCCTACAGTGGCTTCTCACCACTTCTTCTTGTGGTTTCAATCACAGGAAACAGACATCACTCATGGCTACAAGTAACGAACGAGCTGTGGCAGATACAAAGAGCTGCCAACCAGGACCAACTCCCGTCTTTTTAAAAATACATGAATCAAGAAATCACTGGGGACCTCTTTCACTGAGAAGCCTGGACATATATCTCTCACAAAAATTAATGAAACCAAAATACTTCAGTAGGCCCTATGTAAGATGGAATACTTTTAAATACAATAGTCCAAAGCTATCTGCTTCTTTGGTCAAATGAAGGAACCAAAGAAACTATAGCTAAGGGAGAGAGTATGTTAAGAAAGAATGGTACACTCCTACCAATACCATTTACTGTACAGACCCAGACACATCCTTCAGACTACAAGTCTCATTCTCTTCAGTATCCTATATAAACCTTTCTGCAGCCAAACACTTCGGCCCTAATAGATTCCAATAACATAGGAACTAGGAATTATTCATTTTAGATGAGCACTGGGTTAAATACTGCTCTCATTTATATTAGTAAAAGTTGGCAGCCTTGCACTGTATAAAATAATGCAGAGATTTTTCATCATACAGACATGCCCCTTCATTAAACACAAGCCAAAACTGTAAGATAGCATCTCCAGAGATAAGTAATCATCTTTTCTTAGAATAAGCTCTTCTGGTTGGGGTAGTCACATTAGTGGTTCTCTAGCCCTGTTACCTTGGTGAGAGAAAATTAATGTTTTCAGAACTGTCAGTCTATTAGACCATGAAAATGGAGAATCTTAACAATTGCAAAACCTGCAAACTAACACTGAAACTAAGTACATAAAAGGCTCTTGATAGCACAGGCTAAACACTACTACTGCTCTTAGGAACCTTTCAAACTAGATGGAAGACTCCAGAACAACACATAAATATTTTTGCATTCAAGGAAGGGTAAAGAACAGTTAAAATAAGCATGCACTCAAAAGAGACATTGAGGGCTACAAAGATGACATGGAAGTTAAGAGCACTTACTATTCTTGCAGAGGACCCAGGCTCATTTCCCAGCACCTATATGACAGCTCACAAGTATCTGTAACTCTAGTTCCAGGGCATTTGACTTCTACTTCTGGCCTCTGTGGGCACCACACACATGGTATACATGCATATATGCAGGCAAAAAATTCATACAAATAAATTTTCAAAAGTGACACTGCTCTATAAAGGAAGGCATTTAGAAGAAACAATAGGGCCTAAAGACAGGTTTAGATTGTTCCCACAGTGGTATTAGCCAACTGTGCCCACAATTTGGTTATATAGCTTTAAGACCCAGCTAAAGAGTCACATTTTTAAAATCTAGATGACTCTCCAAAAGCCTGAAAAGATGGATGCATTGAAAGTGATAAAGATTAGAATTCAAACTACCTAAACACCATGTAAGGTAACAAAAATGATTTGCTAGAACAATGGCCTTACACAAATCTATGTGAATTCTTAGATATCCTGAGCACTTAATGTCATCATCACACATTAAAGGGCCCCAAACTGAAATCAAGATGTATCACACATTACAAAATACTAATTTTCAGTCCTACTTTCCGCAGGTTTTTACAGGAAGAGATCTTAAAAGTCCTGGACAGGGAATATAACCTCTTGAAGTGGCTTTATCTTGTTTAAATGATTTACCTCCCGCCAATCTCCATGACTCCTATAACAATGCCATTTTCTTCACTGCCAGAACATATTCACATACCCAAGCCTCTGTCTGGGCTCCTCCCAACCTCATATAATTCCTTCCCTATCTACTCTGCTAATCAGATTTCCTTCCTAGGCCAATCATATCCCTCATCTTCTATGAAGCCAATACTGCCCACTGTTATACTGGATCATTTACAGAATTTAAGACATTGACACAGATTTTCTAAGAGAGGAAAAGACCAAGAAAAGCAAAGTGACTTACCCAAAACTCACATGGCTAATTAGTAGAAGTAAAGTCACACTAAGCAGCACTATATGGAAAGAAATCACAGACAGAGAGGAAAATAAAGCCTAGTTCTAGACTTTTAACAGAGCAGATCACTGGTTCAGGCTAACATTTCTTATCTACAAAATAAAGGAACTAAATTAAATAATTTATTTTTTTTAAATTTTATGTATATGATGTTATGCCTGAATGTGTGTAAGTGCACCTGTGTCATGCCATGCCCATGGAGTACAGAAAAGGGTGGGCATCAGATACCCTGGAACTGGAGTTACAGATGGTTGTTAGCCACCATTTGGGTGCTGGGATTTGAACCTGTGTCTTCTGCAAGAATCACCAGGGCTCTTAATCATTGAGCCATCTTTCCAGCCCTAAAGAAAATAATTTTATTCATTTCCATCACTAAAGGTTCTGAAACTTAAAAGTCTTCTGACTCTCAGTCCAATAATCCTTCCATTTAATTCTCCCAATTCTCTAAATTTTTATATCACTTAAAATTTACGGTGGGCTAAGTGCAGTTCATTGGTAGAGCACTTACCTACCATACACAAAGCCCTAGGTATGATCCCCACAAACACACACACACACACACACCCCTAAGCTCACAGCCCTACACAGAGCCTTTTCTTCCTAGTTAGGTATAAACAGGACAGAGATTATAACCTCTTAAAAAACACAAGGCCTGGGCTGGAGAGATGGCTCAGCAGTTAAGAGCACTGACTGCTCTTGCAGAGGACGTGGGTTCAATTCCCAGCACCCACATGGCGGCTATGAACCGTCCTTAACTCCAGTTCCAGGGGAATCCGAAGTCCTCTTCTGACCTCCACGGCATTGCATGAGACAGGTGCACTCACATACATGCAGGCAATACACTCATACACATAAAATAATAAATAAAATATTTT
Source organism: Nannospalax galili (assembly GCF_000622305.1). NCBI lineage: Eukaryota > Metazoa > Chordata > Mammalia > Rodentia > Spalacidae > Nannospalax > Nannospalax galili. Next base: position 1,399,252 of record NW_008340429.1, read on the forward strand.
TAAAAAAACCACAGGCCTGACCCTGATACAATAACCACATGATTTCATGATCAGCTTTTGTATTCAAAGTAGATCTACATAGACACAGGCAAATAAGACAAACTCTTTACTCTTTACCACCAGTCATATAGAAAGTTCCATGTACTTGGATCTCTGTGGCAATGCTTTAATTATTAACTATAAGCCAATAACTGCCAGGTCTAGAGAACAAACTTCAGCAGTCCCCAGGCCCAGAAGAGATAGTAATCATTTGCAAACCTTAAGTTTCAGACTCACACACAAAAAAGTGTGTATGAATGTGAGGTGTTCAATTTAAACATAAAAAGACTAAACTATACAGACGGTCTTAGCAATAGCTTCTTTCTCCCTGTTTGTCACCACTACTTGCTGCCCTCGGCAACTCAACCAAAACTCCTGACAGGTGACTCTATTAAAGCTGTTCAACTTATAAAGGAGACAGTTACTTAAAAAAAATAAAATTTTGAACAACTAATAACTCATGAGCTAGAGAAAAGATAGGGTTTGCATGCAATGTAAGAGCTACTCTTTCATACCAAAGATAAGAAAGGTTTAATCATGATTCTCCCAATAGCTTCAAAGTCTAAATTAAATTACTAAATGTAGAAAGCATTTGGGCACTGAGCCAATGTACTTTGTACATCTAAACCCAATACTACTTTCCCATTAATTGAACTCTAGGACAATTTAGATTTTTTTGTATGTGGGTTGTTTTTTTAATTTTTATTTTATGTGTATGTGTGTATTGCCTGCATGTAGGTAAGTGCACCCATGTCATGCAATGCCCACGGAGGTCAGAAGAGGCTGTCGGATCCCCTGGGACTGGAGTTACAGACAGTTGTTAGCTGCCATGTGGGTGCTGGGATTCGAACCCAGGTCTTCTGAAAGAACAGCCAGTGTTCTTAAACCGCGGAGCCATCTCTCCGGCCCCAAGAATTCAGTTTTAATAGACTACAGATGCCCAAAGGACTCCAAAGGGTACCACCAAAAATTTCTAAGAAATTCCTAGTAGTGAATACTTTCACATAGCAGGTGTGGAAAGCAAATGCATATGAATTGATATTACAAAGTCATGAATCAGTACTTGAGATTTTTAATCAGCTAAGCCTAGATTTGAATCCTAGCTCTCCCACTATTTCTATGTCCTCAAGCAGGTTGCTTGATCTCAATGAACTCTAATCACTTATAAAATGAAAATAATAACAGTACCTAAGTTATAAAGTCAGTACAGAGAGTAATGAGACGCCAACTCTAAAACTCTTTAGCACCCTGCTAAGGCATGCTGCTAAGGCATACAGGAACATTTAAAACACCTGTGACTATGAGCGCCGTTACTCTGACTCTTACCCTTCCACCCTGGAATGAGCCTATCTCCCTCTGGTGGCGCATGTCTTTAATCCCAACACTTGGGAGGTAGAGGCAGGCGGATCTCTGTGAGTTCGAGGCCAGCCTGGTCTCCATAGCGAATCCAGGCCAGCTAGGGCTACAAGGAGACCCTGTATCAAAAAGATCAAAAACAAAAAGCCGGGTGTGGTGGTACACGCCTTTAATCCCAGCACTCGGGAGGCAGAGGCAGGTGGATCTCTGTGAGTTCAAGGCCAACTTGGCCTACATAGTGAGTTCCAGGACAGCTGGGGCTACAGGGAGACCCTGTCTCAAAAAAGACCAAAAAAAAAAAAAGCAAGCTACACATTCATTAATATTTATAAATTGGAAAATTGACAGTATACAACCTGTAGCACATTGAGTACAGGAAAACAAGTCAGCACTATCTAAAATGGAAGAAAACCAATCAAACCAAACCAAAACCTTCCAAGATAAATGGAATCTCGAAGATCTCTGATCCTAATAGTGTCAGAAATGATCCATCTTGCCTACAAAATGAACATATGGAACCAAAACATCAGAAAGAAAAAATATATCTGACCATACTTTTAAGCAAACATGTTGAAATATAACACAAACAAAAGGAACCAAAATGAAAAAAAGGAACTTCTTCAAAATTAAATCCTTTTTCAACATATACTGTTAAAAAAAAGAAACGGTTAAGCCACAAGACTATTTGCAAATATATATAGGTAATAATAAAGGCAAAATTTTAATGGAGGGCTGGAGAGCTGGCTCAGTGGTTAAGAGTACTGGATGCTCTTGCAGAGAACCTGGGTTTGGTTCCTAGCACCCACACAGCAGCTAACAACAGTTTGTAACTCCAGTTCCAGGGGATCTAATGCCCTCTTCTGACCTCCACAGGCATTACATGACACAGGTGCATTTATATGCAGGCAATACATTCATATACTTAATATTGCTTGCATGTAGGTTAAGTGCAACCATGTTGTGCAATGCCCACGGAGGATAGAAGAAGCTGTCGGATCCTCTGGAACTAGAGTTAGGACAGTTGTTAGCTGCCATGTGGGTGCTGGGATTCGAACCCTGGTCTTCTGTAAGAACAGCCAGTGTTCTTAACCACTGAGC
>NW_008340429.1:1401794-1458938 GCF_000622305.1 Nannospalax galili
CTTGAACATATTCTTCAAGGAAAATATACAAAAACAGGTAAGGACACAAAGAGAAGCCCAACACCATCAGGAATTTGTAAGTTAAAGTAACACTGAGACATCACCATATACCCACTAGAATGGCTAGTGTTTAAGGCTGATTATATAAGAACTGACAAGAGTTTAGAACTCTTTGGTTGGATCTACTGTACTGGGGATGGAATTCAGGGCCTCCACATGCTAAGAACTCTCACTGCATTCTCCCCCCAGTGCTTCTTGTGTTTCTTTTCATTTGGTTCCATTATGATATATTCTTTTATAACCTCTGCTTATTCTGCTCCCTTCTTGAAGAAATTTAAACAATGTTTAAAAGGCAAGTTGATACTCCCTAATTGTTGCAGAGTGAGCAATTATTTCCTCTACAGTCCGAAATCTCTTCCCCTAATTAAACCACTTTTTACTATTATTTAATAAAGGAAATGTAGAAGTAAATTTCTGCTTCCCTTCTTCTGTTTATTAATCCAATTTTCACCTTTTAGCCCCTCAATAGTTCCAACCTGCAGCTGCAAGAAGTAAGTCCTGGGGCTGGAGACATGGCTCAGTGCTTAAGAGCACTGGTGGCTCTTGCAGAAGACCCGGGTTTGATTCTCAGCATCTACATGACAGCTAATAACCATCCATAACTCCAGTTCCAGGGAATCTGATGCCCTCTTCTGACGTCCACAGGTATTTCACAACACAGGTACATTTATATACATGCAGGCAATACATTCATACACATAAAATAAAAATAATAAAAAAAGTGAGTGCTGATGGGGTGTTTGGAGCTGATGAAATTTAAAGACTTTTCTAAATTTAAAGACTTTTCTAAAGTTGTTTGTTTTTTTATATTCTTTTAATATTTATTTTGTGGGTGTGCACGATGCATATGCACAACTTATATACATGTATGTGTGTTGGTGCACATGTGAAAGTCAGAGGACAACTTGCAGGAGTCATTTCTCTTCTTCCACCATTTGGGTCCTAGGAATGGAACTCACATCGTCAGGCTTATTGGTAAGTCTTTACCCACTGACCCATCTCACTAGCCCCCAGATCTAAAGTTTTAGGGGTACCATTCACAGCAAGCTTTAATGACGAAGTAAAACTCTCAAAGCTGAAAGAATAATGATTTACCCACCTATCCTATAATGAGGGCTAAAATGCATTTAAATATGGTCTCAATATTTGTCTTTCAGTAAACTATTTATGTCCTTAAAAAGGGTTTCATGATTCTAAAAACTTTTTAAAAAAGAAAATAGGTCTTCACAGTGAATATACTATTTTTTTTTCAATTTTAGCTTCCACAAATTTCAGTGTTAACAGTTTCTGACTGCATGATTCCCCCAAACCCTGGCTGTGCTCAAGTTGGCTCCCAGAAAAGCAGGGAAGGGATGAAAACAGGCAACAAGCAGTGGCTAAGAGGAGAGCATCAACTCACCCTATTCAGGGACAAACACCCACTACTGCTTTGCTGGTAGCAGGAGGTTTATTTCTCCCTACTGTCTACAAACAAAAGTCACTGAAAACAGAAAGTTCAACATAAAAGAGAAAAATACTATAAAATTAGTTTCAAAATGAGAGTGGTTCTGGTAACTACGTATGATTTCAATTAACATATAAAGTGGAAGATATCAACTACATATACAAACACTGTTTCTCTACAATGCCTGGCATTTCTTGAAAATAAACATGACTTACCTTGTTCTTCTAAATATTATGTAACATATAACCTTATCTTTCAGGTCCTCATTATAGTCCTCTAAGGATAGAACTCTCTACTAGAATAATCTGGCAATCCATTTATAAAATACTATGAGAATCATTAAAGATAATAAAAGATTACTGTATCATACAGAATAAAAAATTAGTATATTCTGGCCCACGTGCTTAACAAAGTTAAATCATTCCTCATTTACTACTACTTCCTATGTTTTATAACAATTTAAAATACATAAAAATTTCAGCTTTAAAAAAAAAAAAGCACCCTAACATTTATTTACCAACTCTCCTTGTCTTATGACTTTGTTCCTAGGGGTATCAAGAATCATTATTCTTAGGATGAATGAATTTCTCAATTGTATGAGAAGGCATGGACTATTTTATATGTAAACATACTCTGCAGCCTCCCAACATCCTGGCTGTACTTACTCTTACATATATTTCAGAAATCAGTCTATTTGACACTACATTCAGCACTGCTGAAAAGTCAGAAACACACTGTTCACTCAGGATTTTTTTTTCTTCCTCTGAAAGGAACTAGAATAAAACTAGAGAAGGGATATGCTCATGGCCCAGAAGACAGACTCATAAAGAACCAAGGGGGAAAACCCAGCAGCCTGTCTTCAGTCACACATGTCAACATCTCTAACAATCATACCTTTAAAAGATGAGGCCTGGGGGCTGGAGAGATGGCTCAGCAGTTAAGAACACTGACTGTTCTTGCAGAAGACCCAGGTTCGAATCCCAGCACTCACATAGCAGCTAACAACTGTCTGTAACTCCAGCTCCAGGGGATCCAATAACCTCTTCTGTCCTCTGCGGACATTGCAGAACACGGGTGCACTTACCTACATGCAGGCATAACACTCATACACATACAATAAAAATAATTTAAAAAAAAAAAAAAAAAGGTGAGTCCTAACACTTTTTTTTTTTTTTTTTAATGTGTATGAGTGTATTGCCTGCATGTGTGTAAGTACACCCGTGTTGTGCAATGCCTTCAAAGGTCAGAAGAAGGCAATGGATTCCCCTGGAACTGGAGTTACGAACGGTCCTTAGCCACCATGTGGGGGTGGGAATCGAACCTGGGTCCTCCTTAAGAGCAGTCAGTGCTCTTAACCTCTGAGTCATCTCTCCACTCCCAAGGCCTAACCACTCTTAAAACTTGGATTCCCTCACTTTCCACACAAGGTACATCGGAGGGTTAAGAGCAGATGTTGGGCAATTTGTTGTGAGCTCTGTATTCTCATCTACTAATCTGTACTTGGAACCTGCATAAGCCCAGAAAAGTAAGTAGCAGCAACTAAAGGAACTGCAGTCCTTCAAATGCAAACAACCTGCCCAGAAAGGTATGTAGCAGACAGCCAAAGCGACTGCAACCCCTCAAAAGCAAACCACCTTCAAGCACACATAGTTCAAGTCAGTGCAGGATTATATAGTACATTCAGAATGGGAGTTCTAGAGAACACACACTTTAGAAAAGGTGGAGTAGGCGAAACAGCTTCAAGTTTGGTTTTAGCCAGTAGTTCAAGAACATTAACTCCTGGGTAACAAAAGCACCCCAGCAATCTCACCCACTCTTCCCACCCACATGTACATATAGATACGCAGACAAAGAGAAGCCCAGTGCAATGCTTCTTCAATTTCATAGTTCTCGCAAAAAGAGCAGTGAGAAAGAATATCCTGGTGCCTTGAGGTAGATTGTATTCGGCAATTAGGAGGTTAAGCAACGCACTTCCTGGAAGCCTTCCAATTCTCACTACTTCTAACACCTAATTTTTAAAGTTCAATAAGCTAAGGGTTAAAACCTACACCTTGGAAAAGAGAACTTGGTTCAGCTCTATCGGCTGTAAGGCAAATAACAACTCTGAGCCAAATCCACTCAGTATATATAAGACTCCATGGACATGCCAAAGCACAAGTGAAAGGAAGCTGAGTTTCCTTGATTTCTCACCTAACAGCACCACACACTTAGAGTTCAAACTTGTGAAAGTGTTAGATCAAATAAAAACCATATATAAAATTGTACTAGCCGGGCATGGTGGTGCACACCTTTAATCCCAGCACTTGGGAGGCAGAGGCAGGTGGATCTTTGTGAGTTCGAGGCCAGCCTGGTCTACATAGTGAGTTCCAGGACAGCTGGGGCTACAGGGAGACCCTGTCTCAAAAAGGAAAAAAAAAAAAAAATACATGCAGGCCTAACATTCACACACATAAAATAAAAATAAACTTTAAAAATTGTACTAAAGACTTGAAAAACTAACAAGTTATAAAGGTCACTACAAATCAGCAGGAACAGCTAGAGGCTGGATGAAGAAGGTCCAAGAGTATCCATGGAAACAAAAATCAAAACAAAAAGATACAGAAACAGAAGGCACAGCAAGACCCACATCTTAAGTTTTGGAAGGAAAGCTCCCTAGAGAGTCAATTTTTACCCTAAAGAGAGAAACAAGGAAACAGTGCTCTGGTTACCAAAGGACCAGATTAATAGTCACTACTTTTAATCTTATTATTTCTACAAAGAAAGGTGTTCACCAGATAAAAAGTTACTGACACCCTGTGTCTCACTGGACAAGACAGTCTGGGATCACCTGGTCTTGCTAGAAATAGGAAGAGATGAGTCACTGTTTTAATTCTATTTAGTATGCTCCCAATCCTTCCAGGTCACAAAACATTTTCTTCCCACTTTCATCAATTATCAGTTTTCTTCCCAAACTTGTGGACTTGGATCAGAATACTAGGGTGTAGGGCTAAAAGAAAGCAAGAAGTAAGAGTTACAAGCTGGTCAGAGATTACTAGTGATACTTGGAAGAGAAAACTAACTAGTTAACAACCAGTCAACAGTTAAGACCAAAACTCCCTCTTTGACAGTGCCCAATATCTTCAAAGCTTTTACAGTGAAAAAGCAAGTAGGTCCCTGGAGAGAAGGTAGAAAGATTTAAGGTAGGCAACAGGTAGTAAAATAGTACAGTGTTACATGAACAGGGATAGTCCCAAGTAATCAGCACCTGAGGAAATATACACTCTTCTACAGGTAGGTCAGGGGACATCAGGCGCCTTGGGGCACAGAAAGTGGCAAAAGAGTTGAGGAGATGGTTATCATAGGAAATATATAAAAAACAATTCAATTATTCATACTTATTGCACTTGCTTACTCCCCGTGGGGGAGGTTTATCGCCACCCCGGGTCATGAAGGACATATCGTGAAAGTGAAAGACGTTCTAAACCCCTGAAAAGTGGAAAGCAACATGGTAAAAAGAAACAGTTTCTGTGAATAGGGAAATACTGGGAAGCCAATTACTGCCATGCCCCAATGACCACAGGACTCGGACAGGAACCCATTCCTGTAATCACAAGGACAAGCGTCCAAAGGAGGAAAGCAGGACTCAAGTCAGGTAACATTCCTGAGGGGAAGGATTATCAGGTGACACCGGGCTGAGGGCCCCTAGGGGGTTGGAGGGGTGGCGGGGCGGGAGGAAAGTTAGCAGGTGAAAAGGATTGATCATGAGGAAGGAAGTGACCTTTCAGGAGAAGGAAGAGCATACCCAAAAAGGAGTAAGGGTAAGAAGAGAAAATGGACCCAGAACAGCACGAGGGACCAGAAAAGAAGGCGTGTGGGGGGTACCAGAGGCAGAAGAAGGGAAGTGGGGCTGAGCGCCCACGGGGCCACGGGGCGGGAGCGCGGAGCCTGCGGCTGGACAGCAAGCGAAGCCCGGAGGTGACCGAGGCAGGGGCTAGGTGGGACTCCGCGGTTGCCCGGAGGGGCAGGACGAGCGAACGCGGAGCCCAGGACCCAGGAAACCAGGAAGAGGCGTGGGGGCGGCTCCCCGGAGCGGACGGACGCCCGGGCAGGCGGCGGGTCCCGAGAACCCAGGGCGGCTACCCCGCCGGGCTACGAACAAGGTGGGAGGGACACTCACAAATTTCTTCGGTTTGCCGCCGTCGCCGCCCGTCGTAGGTAGCTCATCCGGGCTCCGACCCTTCTTCTTGTCTCGGGTCCCGCGGCCGGGCCCCAGGCCCCCGCCGGAAGGGTCCATGTCCAGGTGAGCGCTGGCCAGAGACCCCGCGCCGCCACCGCTCGCGCCTGGCCACCTCGCGCCAGCAGCCGCCGCCGCCCAGCAGCCTTCTCAGCCAGCCGCCGCGCCCCGCCTCATTAAAATGCTGAGCTGCGCGCGCCTCATGAATATACAACGGTGACGCCTCGCTCCCGCCCGCCTGCCCCACTTCCGCCCGGACCCGCAGCCCCTACCAATGGGGGAAGGGAGGGGGGTGGAGGGAAGCCGCGGAAGCGAACTACCTGCCCAGCGGGCCTAACCATTCGGACCCACATGGGGGGGAAGGGAGTGGGCGGTGCAGCTCTGGGGCCTCAGCGGGGAGCATCGCCCCCTGGCGGTTGGAGCAGCGCAGGCTTCTAGGCTCCCACGCAGCGCCCACGTGGCTGTAAATCCAGACCGCACACCCGAGCCAGAATATGACTGTCTGAACCAAAACTCTCATAGAGCCTGTTATCTTGGTTGAAATTTTAGTGCTTGGCTTTGTGCTATAATGCCATTTTTATGTGTACAATACCCATGCAGTGAGTGCATGAAAAAATAATGTAAAAACTGGCAGTTACCATATATAAAAAGCTATGTGCCAACAACAGCATTTGATCCAGCTCCAGTACTAGGCTCCAAATTAGACTAGCTCTGGAGTTACATCGCGCAGTTCTAAATCCTAGGCTGGCTACTTTCTAGTTATCTTTCTCATGTGGACCAACTAATTATTGCCAACAACCTAAGCAGTAAGTTACTACTATTGTGTACTACTGCACAGACACTAAGCAAGGCTGTGTTAAACTCTTCCCTCACTGAATCCTCACAATCTTATGACAGATTTCACTGCTCTCACCATTCTAAGGAATTTGAATTTTGGGATGAAGTGACTTGTAACATGACTGCTGTAAAATTTACATCCAGACTAATCTAACATGCTGCACCATGTTTAAACTAAAACTCCCCACAGGCATAAGCCAAATATGCCTAGAAATGGGTTTTATGAGTATGGTCCTTATTCTTACATGATCTTCTCCCTCAGCAGTTCCATTCACTCTCCTGGCTATATATGCCCACTGTGTGAAAAGAACACAGGCTTTTAAGAGATGGACTGAATAATACTATTGATGGAAAAGATTTCAAGTTACATTCCTGAAGGGCAGAGTCAGTAACTTACTGGAGCCCCCAGTGCTTAGATGTAGGGCTTGGTTATAATACCAGTGTACAAGTGCCTTTACTAACCTTGCCATCTCCTAAATCCACCTTCATGCCCCTTGTGCTCCAGACCTTACAACTGCACACAGAAAGTTGACTAGAGCTATCCAGCCCACACTTCAGTGTCCAGAAGAGTTCCAGGGCTACTGAGCTAGTCAATTCGTCAGGAGTTTCTTAGATCCAGCACTTGTGAGTACTTGTTCTATCTCAGTGTACCTTTACCAACTAACACAATCATCCAAAATACCCATGTTCACATTACTTGAAGCCATCTTTTATGCCTTCTTGAGTCAATAATCTGCCCAGGTTTCTCTTTTTTTGTTTTATGACAGGATCTCACTATGTAGCTCTGGAACTCACTATGTGGACCAGCATGTCCCAGAACTCGCAAAGATCCACCTGCCCTCTGCCTCTAGAGTACTAGAATTAAAGAAGTGTGCAAACATGCCGAGCTTATCTAACTCTTCAGCAGAGTATTCTATTAATTGTCCATATATGAGTAAAGTAATCCATGTAGAATGCATACACAGGGGCTATTATAAAGTACTAAATGAATGTTAATGATTTTATTATATACATTATCATCTCTATTTCCCTCTCCCTTCATACAAGAATTAAAATTCCCAGAAATGTACAAAAAATACCAATTGGTTTATTTGATAAAAACAGTGGTAAAATGGACATAAAGCCAGAATTAGAGTAGGACACTTCTACATCCTCCCCCTACTTAAAACTGCCTTTCATCTACAATTAGGGTATCAGGGAGTCTGAACCCCCTCCCCCTAATGCTGTGTTCACCTTCCCTAGAAGCAAGAACTGTAGGGGAACCAAGGAAGAAGTCAGAGGCAACCTCAGTCCTGTCAACCTTTTCATCCCCTTAAAAGTGAGTTGAAAGGAAGGAAGGATTAAATAAGGGTCCATCCAGATGGGCTGGGGAATGGCCTCTAGGGCTCACTGACCATAATGTTCTAGGACGGCTATCCTTGTCCCTGTCTTATCTCTAATAGGTACCATCATCAGGCTGTGGTAAAGAGAAAAAATAGGGGCACATGTGATCTCCAAACCCTTCTCCAGAGCTCCTAAAAGCCCCAGGGGCTACCCGTTCAGGATTGGAGGAGTCATACTTTCCTTCCCACCCAATCAGAAGTGAAAAGGAATTCCTTGGGACATAGCATCCCACACTGCTCTTAAATCTCCACGTCACTTTCCTTGTCGTTGTCATGGTCTCCATCATAGAATTCATTGGGTGCCTCTGGCCTGTAAAGCAAGCAGAGAGAGATCAGGAACCCACTCTCCAATTTTCATTTTTCTCCCAGCACCATCTCCAAAGCCAGTTTTCTATTAGAGAACCATTCCTCCTTTTGTCCTGCTGCTAGGATTCACACATTCAATAAACACTCAGAGACTCCTCTGTGTCAAGCATTGCATAGGCCTTAGCAAACAGTAGTGAATCAGCCAGACAAGGTTTCCATAAAGCTGCTCAGGTTTACCTAATGAGTCCAGTGATAACAAAGCAAATGAATAAATACAATAATTTCAAATAGTGGAGAGTTTTATGAATAATGAACTAAAGTGACATGACTATGTGGTGAACAAAAGGATGACATTTCACATAAAATCGTCAGGAATGGCTGGTTGTTCTAAGAATGAAAGAGCCAAATTCTACAAAGAAGCTGGTCAGGCAAAGATCTCATGAAAATCCCTCCAAACTACAAGAAAACCAAGCACAGAAATTGTAAGGTTGAAGGAAACTGATCTAGTTCAGAAAGATGAGAAGGCCAGGACTGCTGGGGGTCATATGGGCAGACAACAGTTACAAGCCAGACATGGTGGCACCACCTTTAATTCCAGCACTCAGGAGGCAGAGGCAGAGGCCAGTCTGGTCTATATAGTGAGTTCCCTGTCAAGCTAGGTAAGTTTCAGCATGTAGGACCTTTTTCAAGCCGTGGTCAAAAATTGGATTTCTTATTTGGTGTGGTGCCACAGGCCTTTAATTCCAGTATTCAGGAGGCAGAGGCAGGTCAATCTCTGAGATCAAGGCCAGGCCAGTGTGGTCTTCATAGTGTACATAGTATTCCAGGCTAGCTGTAGTTACAGGGTGACCCTCTCTCTAAAAGACCAAAAACAAAAAAGGATTTCTTCTTCTAAATACAAGAGAAAGGAAGGAGAGGTAGAAACAGAAGATTGACATGATGTCATGATGCTATAACTCAGTAGCGAGGACGCAACATATATCAACACTGGTTTATTTCATTTTGAAAAACTATTTTCTGAAAGAGAATTGAGGTCACCAAAAAAGCTAAAGAACTAAGCCTGACAAGGCCCTGTCACCTTGGTGAGCCATCTCTTTATTACCTCTAAGTGCCCAGGGTGAAAAGTGTGAAGTCAGTCAGTTGGGATTGAATTTCAGCCCTAATATTTAACTTTCCTAGGACCCTAGAAAAGTTAGGTAACCTCTCTGAGCCTTGCATTCCTCCTGTGGTAATCTGAGGATAAGAGCTACCTCTTAAGAGTTGTCTAATGGCAACAGAAAGAGAACACGATGGTTTGTGTTTTGTATCATCGAGTATTTAGTATAGAGCCTGGAGCTTGGCAAACCACAAAAGTGGTAACTCATTATTGCTACTCTGCAAGTCATATGTAAGATACAGCTATAGGTATCAAAGAACAGGAAGTCAGTGGGTGGTCTGACAGTGAGGTAGGGCTAAGAAACAGGCAGGAAGAGGCTTCTGCTGGTTGAGTAGAGACTAGGATCATATGTCAGCATAGAACTATAGAAAAAAAGCCAAACCTAGACAAAAAGAACTTAAAATCAGGTGTTGCCAAACTCAGTAAGACAATAAAATCAATTTCTAGAAGTCGGGTTTAAAGACCTGGAGAAGCAGTGATAATTAAAAGAAGCCCTGAACCAGAGGGTTAGATTTTTCTGATTTCGTTTGCTTGTTTTTTGAAACTGTCTCCCTGTCGCCCAACTGGCCTCAAACTTGCTATGTAGACCAAGTTAGCCTCCATGTCTTGATCCCACAGAGACCCACCCACCTCTGCCTCCACCTCTGTCTCCTCCGTGCTGGGATTAAAAGCATGCACCATGGTGCCCAGCCAGTTAGACACCTCTTTACCCAGGGAACAAGGGGCTATCCATGGAGGTCAGAACTAAGAAGTCCCAAATAGTGAAGACCAGGTCCAGGGGAGAGAGATGGATAAGCCAGAGGTCAATGACCCAGATGCAGATTCTAGAAGGAGCTGAGAAAGCCATCCAAGACTGCAGCAGAGCCAGTTGCAACCTCAAATACTGTACAGTAGCAGCACCAAGTGTCCTGCAAGTATTAACTCTGGTGGTCCCTGTCTGTTAAGGAAATTTGTTCTCCACTGTGTATCTTTTTTCAGCCCTTCAGGATCCTGTGGTCCTTTCCCTTTATTTTCCAGAAAACTTTGTTCAAGAATTAACAAAACAAAAATGCTATCCCAGTCTTTCTCTACCCCTATTTCATTCCATCTACAAATACTTCAATACAGACCTCAAAAGATAAAGGCTATTTAAAAAAAAAAAAAAAAGAACAACCAGGCGTGGTGGTGCATGCCTTTAGTCCCAGCACTCAGGAGGCAGAGGCAGGCAGATCTCTGTGAATTCAAGGACAGCCTGGTCTACACAGTGAATTCCAGGATAGCTGGGGCTACAGGGAGACCCTGTCTCAAAAAGACCAAGAAAAAAACCAAACAACAACAAAAAAACCCACAATACTTATATTCTCAAACCTGGAAAAGTAAGCAGAACAAAGAATCTAAGAACCCTATACCCTGAACCCTGTTCAGGTCAGTACTCAGAAAGACTGAGTAAAATGCTGACAAGAATCTAAATAAACCACTAGAGACTTTTTGGAAGGCAATTTGGCAGAAAATATAAAAAGTTTCACTGCATACATCTTTTGACCTAAGAGTAACAATTCTAGAAATCTAACCCACTCAAAGCAGCAGCCAAGATGTACACATAAGAAGTTCACTGTCACACTCTTTACAATTGTTAACAGCTACCAAAAAACAGATGGGGCATGGCAGTAATGTACATATCCATGAGTTGATAACTGATTAAGTTATGGTATCACCACACAATAGAATATTATATAATTGATAAAATATTGAAGTTAATCTATACATATATATTGACATGGAAATATATCTTACTTCTTTTAAAAGAGGCAAATACCGGGCGTGGTGGCGCACGCCTATAGTCCCAGCACTTGGGAGGCAGAGGCAGGCGGATCTCTGTGAGTTCAAGGCCAGCCTGGTCTACATAGTGAGTTCCAGGACAGCTGGAGCTACAGGGAGGCCCTGCTTCAAAAAAGACCAAAAATAAATAAATAAATAAATAAATAAATAAATAAATAAATAAATAATAAATGAGGCAAATATAAATTGTAACTTGTATTAACAAAAACTACAGAAACAGTACAATGATGTATTATCTATAATCCCAGGACTTAGGAGGCCAAGGCAGGAAGATCATTGGCGTTCAAGGCCAACTGGGGCTATATAGCAAGACCCAGTCTCAAAAGCATCAGGAAAAAAAAAATCTACATAAACAAAAGTCATTTAAAAGTCATGTGTGCATTTAATATGTGCATGTAGAAATATTATTTACTTATTTATATTTTTATGTGTATGAATGCTTTGCCTGCATGTATGGTCAAGTGCACCACATGTATGCAATGCCTGAAGAGGCCTGAAGAGGGTGTCAGATCCCCTAGAACTGAAGTTATGGATGGTTGTTAGTCACCATGTCAGAGATAGAAACTGAACCCAGGTCCTCTGCAAGAGTAGCCAGTGCTCATAACAGATAAGCCATTTCTCCAGCCCCAGAAGAATTCTTGTAATCTATACAAAATGGTCTAATCAAAAAAGACATAAATTGAGCCAGGCATAGTGGTGCACACTTTTAATCCCAGCACTCAGGAAGCAAAGGCAGAGGGATCTCTATAAGATCGAGGTTATTAATCTGGTCTACATAGTGAGTTCTAGGCCAGCTGGGGCTACAGGGAGACCCCTGTCTCAAATACCAAACAAAAAAAGACATAAATCAAACTACTAATAGAGGTACTTCCATGGAAAGATTCTGGGAATAGGAATATATGAAAGCAAACAACATATTTTGATGCTGTTTAAAATATTTTCAATAAATATGCATTTTTGCCGTTAAAAATGTCAAAAAGAGGCCAGGTGTGTTGAAGAACATCTTTAATCTCAGAATTTGGAAGGTAGAGGCAGGCAGATCTCTGGGAGTTCTAGGCCAGCCTGATCTACATAGGGAGTCCCAGGCCAAGGTTATAGAGTGAGACCCGTCTCCAAAAAAAAAAAGCTGGGCATGGTAGCACATGCCTTTAATCCTAGCATTCGGGAGGCAGAGAGAGGCAGGGGGATCTCTGGGTTTAACCCCCGCCTCTGGTCTACATAGTGAGTTCCAGGTCACTTATGGCTACAGGGAGACCCTGTCTCAAAAATTCCAAAAATGAAAAAAAACAAAAATAATTAATGAAAACACAAAATGAGGTGCTGGGGTTTCTATGCCAGCCTCATCTACATAGGGAGGCCCAGGCCAAGGTTATAGAGTGAGACCCGTCTCCAAAAAAAAAAAAGCTGGGCATGGTAGCACATGCCTTTAATCCTAGCATTCAGGAAGAAGAGGCAGGTGGATCTCTTCGAGTTAGAGCAAGTTCCAGGCAAGCTGGGACTACAGGGAGACCCTGTCTCAAAAAGACCAAGAAAACAAAAACAAAAAAAGAGTAGAAAACTTGTAGCCTAAAGAAGGTAAGCTAGAGACAAATGAAGTAGTGTCTTTGAATTTACTTTTTCACTTAGAAGCCTCTTGGGCAAGTCTGAGAACTGCCTGCTCTTAAGTCCCTAGCCCAGACCTGCTGTAGTTTTCCTCAGGACCTCTCTCCTCTGCATCAGCTTCATCAGTCCTGTCATAGGTCAGGAGGTCCGCTGGAACATCATGAATCTGGACACTAGGTGCATGGTTCAGCATCTTCAGGTTTTCAAAGATTGTCTGGCGGATCTGGTCCAGATACTGGTTGAGAGGAGAGATTGAGTAGCTCCTAACTGATTCCCAGGGCATCTGCCCTTCTAGCTGCCTTCCACCCTGACCATCCTGGTTTTAAACTTAGTAGTACTTTAACTTCAGATCCCCAATTGATAACTGTCCCTGCTGACCAACCCAACTGCCTCTACTTTATCCTGGGCTTCCTCCCAGATGATAGCAGTGACCCTGACAGCTCAGAACTTCCTTCTCCTGCTTTCTCCTACTTCCTACTTCCTGGACCTCTCCTGAGCTTCACTGTTCTGTCCAGCTTCTGAAGGTGCTGACCTGGCGTGAGTTCTGATTCTCGATGCGAGTGCTGACATCTGGATGGAGTGTGAAGTCCGGGGCAAAGTATTCGAAGTATTCTTGGAGAAGAGAAGGGATTGGGAGAGAGGATTCACTAGAAGTGTGGCTCAGACTCATATAGGAAGGTCCCAGGAATTCCAGATCTCCCTTCCCCATCCTGGTCCTCTGCCTAATCTTTGCTCTGCTCCGAGCCCAGGGGTTTAGTCTGCAGAGCTCTGAGAATGTCCAACATCTCATCTTCCTTCATACAAGGTCATTCTTGAGGCTGGTGAATGACTCCTGTTGTGGGGGTGTTGTAGGGTAGCTCTTACCACTGTAGGGAAGCTCCTCACTGATGGCCTCTTCTACCAGTAGTGAGGTCTCATATGTCCTGAAACCAGGAAGCAGAGGGGGTTGGGATGACCATATGGGTTGCAGGGACCACCCATCTTATCTCAGAGAATCCACAGTGGGCCACAAAGGAGGAGGAAATGGAGAGTACTCACCAGCAGCGGGCAACATTCCGAACAGTATAGCCACCACCACCCAGTACCAGTAGAGGAATATTAAAGCTCTTGACATATTCCACACATTCTCTGTTAAAAGGAACCAGAGGACTGGATGGAGCCAAGACATACAACCCTAAGTATTCCTTGAAAAGGAACAAAGAGAATGACAAATGTTCTATTATCATGATCTGGAGGGTAGAATTCACTGAGTTGTACTGTGTGTGTATGTCTCCATGTTCATGTATATGCAGGTGCATGTGTGTGTTCAGGTGTGTGTGCATGTATGTGTGTAGGCACTGTGAGGCCAGAAGACAACCTCAGTTGTTCTGAAGGCTCTATCCACTTTGTTTTGAGACAGGGTCTCTCACCAGCCTAGAACTTCCCAAGCAGGCTAGGCTGGCTGGCCACTGAGCCCCATGAATCCTCTTATCTCTGCCTCCCCAGCACTGGAATTACAAGTCTGTGCCACTGCACCTGGCTTTTTTACATGTGTTCTGGGGATCAAATTTAGGTCCTCATGTTTATACAGCAAGCACTTTACCCACTGAGCTATCCCTGAGTGCCTTAGCTGTACTCTTAAGATTAGTATACTCTAGGGGCTGGAGAGGTGACTCAGAGGTTAAAAGCACTTACTGCTACTCTAGAGGAGACCTGAGTTCAGTTCCCAGCACCCATTCCAAGAAGCTCACAACTTCCTCCAACTCCAGTTCCAGGGGATCTGATGCCCTCTTCTGGCCTCTGCAGTCACTCCCACACATACATAGCCATGAATAAAAATGAATCAGTTTTTTTTTTTAGTATCTTATTATTTTTATGTGTATGAGTGTATTGCCTACATGTATGTGAGTGCACCCGTGTCATGCAACACCACAGAAATCAGAAGAGGGCTTCGGATTCCCCTGGAACTGGAGTTAAGGATGGTTCGTAGCCACCATGTGGGTGCTGGGAATCAAACCCAGGTCCTCTGCAAGAGCAGTCAGCGCTCTTAACCGCTGAGCCATCTATTTAGCCCCAAAATAAATCTTTTTTTTTTTTTGTTTTTTTTTTCTGTCTTTTTGAGACAGGGTCTCCCTGTAGCCCCAGCTGTCCTGGAACTTACCATGTAGACCAGGCTGGCCTTGAACTCACAGAGATCTGCCTGCCTCTGCCAGGCAGGCGGAAGGACTACAGGCGTGCGCCACCATACCCAGCAGGAATAAATCATTTTTTTTAAAAAAAAGATTAATATACTTTAATATTTTGTGTTTCAATGAAAATTTTCAAGTAAGCACACCCTCACTTCTATCTTGTGCAACACTATTCCTGGCACCTTATCTGCTACTCAACTACTCTCATCAGTGCCTCAGCCAGGCTGTCAGTTCTAGTCTTCAAGATACACCCCCATACTCCCTATTTCTCTCCATCAGCACATCTCCTGCCCAGATAGTGTTAATGGCTTCCTAATGGCCTTCCCACTACCTATCCCATCTCCCTACTCCCACCCCAGACTCTTCCTCATTCAGAAGTCAAAACAGTTATTATAAACACACTGGACCATGTCACTTCCCTGCTTAACATCCTCCCAACAGCTTTTCACCATTTGCAAATGTAATTCAAACCCATACCAGGATCTAACAGGTTTGCATAATCTCAACATGCCCAGCATCTAGCACCTCACCATGGGCTACAGAGCATCAAGCTTTGTTCCCAGTGCTCTGGCCTCACTTGTTTTATTTCCTCTCTTTCAAGACAGCAGCTCTTTTGGATCTCAGGCTTTCCTGGGCCCTTCTCACTGCTTAGAAGAGAATGCTCTCTGCTCCTTTTATGGCTCACTCCTTCAGAGCCTCCAGGTCTCAGCTCTCATTTCACCTTCTCAGAAAACCCCTTCCAGATCATGCTATCTATAGTAAATTCCCAAGTCAGGTGTGGTTATTGATCTGTAATAAAGTTCAAAGCCAGGTATGGATGACCCACACTAGTGATCCCAGCATTTAGGAGGCTGAGGCAGAGGATCACAAGTTTATGGTCAGCCTGTGCCACACAGTAAGACCAACCCTTGTCTCAAAAAGAACCAAAAATAATAAAATTTAAAAGTAGATTCCCAGCTGGGCGTGGTGGCGCACGCCTGTAGTCCCAGCACTTGGGAGGCAGAGGCAGGCGGATCTCTGTGAGTTCAAGTCCAGCCTGGTCTACATAGTGAGTTCCAGGACAGCTGGGGCTACAGGGAGACCCTGTTTCAAAAAGACAAAAAAAAAAAAAGTAGATTCCCTATTTTACCCTGTCTTAGTTTTTTAACTAAGACATTAGTGAAGACTAAGATGCCCCCCTTCATAAGGCTTTTATTTTGTTTGTGTGCATGCGTACAGGAATAAATAAATCTTAAAAAAAAGAACGAAAAAAAGAAAAAAAAACCCTCAGGAGAAAAAGAAAAGCAAGTCTCACCCATGTCCTCGTATGCTGAGATTGAAGCAACCTAATCGATCACAGCCGAGAGAGTCAGCTCCACACTGCAAAAAGCAAACCCCAGATAGCAACATAAATGATCAGAACATCAGAGTCCTCTACTTCCCTTCTCTCACCAACTTAGGGAACTTATTCTTCCCAGTCTTTTCCCCCAAACCCAGGCAAGCCCTCTTGAGGTACTAACGGACTAACCTGGAGCACAATGCACGTGGGTTGGTAGAAGTCCACTACCTGGCTGATGACTGGCTGGAAAAGGTGCTTGTAACCTGGGAGAGGGCCAAAGGTAGGCAACCTGGCACCCCAAGGGGATGGGGAGACAGGGAACAAAAGGAAAAAGGGGGTTGAGAGAGCATGTAGCCCAGGA
The DNA here is from genome assembly GCF_000622305.1 of Nannospalax galili. Lineage (NCBI taxonomy): Eukaryota > Metazoa > Chordata > Mammalia > Rodentia > Spalacidae > Nannospalax > Nannospalax galili. The sequence goes on from NW_008340429.1 coordinate 1,418,460, forward strand.
AAGGGGCAACCCACAGAACCAACTACTGGTTCTGAACTTCCAGAGGGTGTCACAAACTGCTATGAGTGACTGATGAAAGCTAATGACCCCTTTCCCAGGGAAAAAAAAATGCATATACACATCATACACATTATATGTTGTATACAAATTCCAGGGGTTCATGGTCCCTCTGAAGGCCACTCATCCTTAAGGACACGCCCAACAGTAGACAATACCAGGCAGAAGAGGTTAATTGAAAGAGAAAAAGAAGGGGCAAGGTGAGCAGGGAGAAGATGACAGTACTTACTCTGGTCATCGATGCCATCCCGTAAGGGCACATTCAGACAGTAGTAACGGCCACTCTCTGCTCCGACTTCATACATGTCACCTATATAACAGTGAGCGTAGCAACCATGCATGAGAAGTTTCTATAACCCAGCTGTTCCTTCTATGACCACCATATGCTAAGTCTCCAGCAACTTGCATTTATTCAACACAGGGTTTTGCTATATAACCCAGGCTGACCAGGAACTTGCTATGCTACCCAGGCTGGCTTTGAACTCCTAATTCTCCTGCCTCAGCCTCCTTATTGCTAGGGTTATAGGTAAATGCTACCATGCTTGGCTCAAAATTTTTTGTTTGGTTTCTTTTTTTGAGACAGACTCTGGCTATGCAGCCTGGGCTGTCACCTAACTTATGGCAATCTTCTTGCCTCAGCCTCTTGAACCTGTCTGCTGGGATTATAAACATAAGCCACCACATGCAATTCAACACATTTTTAAAAAATATTTTTTGTTTTATGTGTATGAGTGTATTGCTTGCATGTATGTGAGTGCACCGTCTTAAGTTTGTTTCTCCATTGCTGTGACAAAACACTCTGACCAATACCAACTTGGGGAGGAAAGGGTTTATTCAGTTTATATCTCCCAGGTTGCAGTTCATCAGGGAACCCAAGGTAGGAACTCAGGGCAGGAACCTGGAAGCAGGAGCTGGAGCACAGGCCATGGAGGAACGCTGCTTACTGGCTTGCTCCCCTGGCCCCTGCTCGGCTTGCTCTCTTATCCAACACAGGCCCACTTGCCCAGGGGTGGCACCACCCACAGTGGGCTGGGCCCTCCCATATCACTCAACAATCAAGAAAATGCCCCACAGACATGGCCACAGGCCAGTCCAATGGAGGCAATTCCCCAATTGAGGCTCCCTCAACCCAGGTGTATCATTGACACTAAAGCTATCCAGCACAATTGACCCTTGTCAACTTGACACACAAACAATCACTATTAAACCATAAGCTTTCCAATATTTGTCCCCAAGATATGGTGTTAACATTGATATCACAAAAGACAGTAAAACCTTAAAAACTCCACAGTCCTTAAAAAACCCAAACACTTAAAAGTCCATAGTCTCGGCCGGGCGTGGTAGCACACGCCTGTAGTCCCAGCACTTGGGAGGCAGAGGCAGGTGGATCTCTGTGAGTGCAACACCAGCCTGGTCTACATAGTGAGTTCTAGGACAGCTGGGGCTACAGGGAGACCTTGTCTCAAAAAAAAAAAAAAAAAGAAGAAGAAAGTCTGTAGTCTCTTTTAAAAGTCTCAACTGTGGGTGGGCTTCTGTAAAATCCAAAACAAGCACTGTCTTATTTCAAAGGGAAGAATCGGGCACACCTAAGCAAAACCAAAGTCCAGCAAAGTAGCTCAAGGCTGGACATCTGGGATTCACTCATGATCTTCTGGCCTCCAAAGGGTTCTGGCAGCTCCACGTCTCTGACTCTGCCATCCACAGCACAAACAGCTCGTCTCTCAGACCCAGGCCAGCTCCATTCCACACTTACTGCAGTCCTTGGTGGTCGTCCCACGGTCCTGGCAACTCCAAAAAGCTGGGGTCTCTACTGAAACTGAGGCTACACCTTCACCGATGGCCTCTTCTTGCCTCTCTGGGTGCAAAGCCTCAGATTCTCTCCACGACCCCTTCAATCTGGGGTCTTAACTGCAACTGAGCTGCACTTTCACCAATGGCCTTTCCTGGCCTCTGTATGCCAAGCCTCAGCTGTTCTCTGTGACCCCTTCATGCTTTCAACACCAGAACCATGCAGGAGACTCTTACACATTACCAAGTCCTGCTTCCAGCGTGGGATAGAGGCTTGGATCCCCTCTGTGTGCTGACCCTGAGGAAATAGCTCCCAGAAGACTTCACCTCAGTGATGCAGTCTCTTGTTACTTACAGCTGATTTTTCAGCCCCAGCTAACCAGCATCAATTGTCCCAGTAAAGCAAAGATTTTGCGTCAGGTTCTGGTTTCTTCTTAATCACAGCTGAGTCTTCAGCCCCAGCTGACCAGAACCCACAATTCTCAATCCAAAATCTCACACAAACAGCCCTGATAGTCTCCGCTTCCCTTTGAAGCTTCACAAGCCAGGCCTCCATCATCTACAACTCTCAGCATAACTGTTCCAAAGTCCACAGCAACAAACTCTGAGCACACAATGGCTTTTCAGCCCGAAGTTCCAAACACTTCCACAGTCCTCCCCAAAACACCAAGGTCAGGTCTGTCACAGCAATATACCACTCTCTGGTACCAATTACTGTCATAGTTTGTTTCTCCATTGCTGTGACAAAATACTCTGACCAAGGCCAACTTGGGAAGGAAAGGGTTTATTCAGCTTACATCTCCCGGTCGCAGTTCATCAGGGAGCCCAAGGTAGGAACTCAGGGCAAGAACCTGGAAACGAGCTGGAGCACAGGCCACGGAGGACCCCTGCTTATGGGCTGGGCCCTCCCACATCACTCAACAATCAAGAAAATGCCCCACAGACATGGCCACAGGCCAGCCCAACGGAGACAATTCCCCAATTGAGGCTCCCTCAACCCAGGTGTGTCAAGTCGACACTAAAACTATCCAGCACATGCACTCATGTTGTACAATGCGCATAGGTCAGAAGAGGGCTTCAGATTCCCCTGGAACTGGAGTTAAGGATGGTTCGTAGCTGCCATGTGAGTGCCGGGAATCAAACCCAAGTCCTCTGCAAGAGCAGTCAGTGCTCTTAACCACTGAGCCATCTTTCCAGCCCCATCAACACATATTTTTGAGGCACTTCTGTGAGCTAGGAGGTAATCTAGGTACAGGGGACACAGCAATGACTAGAACAAATGAAAACCCCACCAAGCTCATATTTTGGAGGGTACATGATGAAGAATTTAAAAAAAATTACAATAAATGCAACTGGCAGTGGGTACTGAGAAAAACAGACAGGGCGAGATATCTGAATGGAGTAATCAGAAAGACTTCTCTGAAGAGGGAACATACTACTGCAGAACAGCAAAGCTAAGGAATCAGTCATGGCAAAGAGCTGGGGGATAACCAGTTGTAGTGGCACATGCCTATAATCCCATAGTTCAGCATGCTGATTACAGAGGATCCTGAGCTCAAGGCCAGCTTGGGCTACAGAGCAAAACAAGAACTCAGGGGACAAAGATGGAAGTAATCCTTTTTCCCTACCTGTGCCAGGGAAGAAGTAATTTCCATACTTGTGGAAGGACACAGTCATGACTCGGTCAGTGAGGTAGAAGGCTTCCTGAACCCCATCCCCATGGTGGATGTCAATATCAATGTAGAGTACCCGAGGGTGGTACCTGGTGTGAGGACAAAGCCATGGTCTGAGGAAGAGGTGACCGCCCCCCAACCCTCAACCCCCATATCATGTCCTGTCTAACACAAGGTCTGGAATTATTTAGAGTCTGCTTCTGGCCAAGACACCTGAAACCTCATCCAACCAATTTCTTCCAGGCAGCCCTGGGCTTCAGCCTGGAGGCAGAGACAGGAGAGGGAAGTGCAGAGAAGGCTGAAATGTGAGCAGGCAGCAGGGAATGTAAAGCAGAGCCATGGAAGAAGCAGCATGAGGAAAACATCAAAAGAATTTGGGAGATGCCAGTGGAGGAAAAAGGTAAGGGTAAGGGCTGGGGATAGGGCAAGCCTGAGGGACCTCTTCAGCCCAGTTTCACAAGTTTCCCCATCTCCCCCTGGGATACTCACTTGAGCAGCTCCAGGATGCCAATTACAATGTCATTGACATAGCAGAAGCCAGAGGCCTAGGGGGAAACACTTTTATAAACAGAGGAACGATTCCTCCACCCACTGACCCCCTACTGCCATTCTGACCACCTAGCCATAGTCTTCCCCATCATATCCTTACCTCAAACTTCTTGGCATGGTGTAGCCCCCCAGCCCAGTTAATGGCAATATCACAGATCTGAAAGATAAATAACCAATTCACAGTATTCTTCTTGCTCACCCCTGAAGCTGGGTTCTCAGGGTCAGAGCTAGTGTCCTGAATCTGGAGACCCACAAAAAAGGGGAACAGGACTCAGGGCTACGTCACCTTGTTGTTCAGTTGGGTTGCTCCTTGCAGAGATGCGCCTGTGTAACGGGAACAGAACTCAAAGAGCCCGGGAAACACTGGGCTTCAGAAAAAAAAGGGGAATTAGAACCCTCACCTTTGTCCATCTCCCTCCCAGCTCAGACTCCTCCAGTTACCACTGTCCAACAGCCCTCTGGTCCCCTCCTACACACCTAAAACTATCTACAAATCCATTCAACAAAGATTTGGACCAAATCACATAATGAGCAAAGCAGAGAACAAGAAGTATAATAATGTACAACAGTCAGAAGAAAAGCAAACAGCTTCTGGGTTCTTGAGTATACAATAAAAAGTAAATTGAGATTAAAAAAAGAAGCTCTGTTTATTATAAGAAGCTTCTATGGGGCTGGAGAGATAGCTCAGCAGTTAAAAGGAGTGGCTGCTCTTACAGAGGACCCAGATTTGGTTTCCAACATCCCCATGGTGGTTAATAACTGTCCATAAAATGGACCCTAACTCCAGTTCTAGGAGATCTGATGCCCTCTTCTGGCCTCCATGGGCATTGCATGCACTATGTGCACTTACATAGATACCAAACACTCATACACATGAAATTTAAAAATTAAGAAGTTATGGGCTGGAGAGATGGCTCAGCAGTTACAAACAATGGTTGTTCTTGCAGAAGACCCGGGTTTGAATCCCAGCACCCACATGGCAGTTAACAACTGTCTATAACTCCAGTTTCAGAGGATCAGACAGTTTCTTCTGTTCTCTACGGGCATTGCACAACATGGGTGCACTTACCTACATGAAGGCAATACAGGCATACACATAAAATAAATAAAATATTTTTAAAAAAAAATAAGAAATTATGTGCTGGAGAGAGCTTCAGTGGTTAAGAGCACAGGCTGCTCTTGCAAAGGACTCAGGTTTGATTTACAGAATCCACATGGTAGCTAACAACTGTTGGTAACTGCAGTTCCAGGGGAATCTGATGCCCTCTTCTGGCCTCCACAACATGGGTGCACCTACATACTTGCAGGCAGTATACACATACCCAAAAAAATAAAAATAAATAAAATTTTTTTTTAATTAAAAAAAAAATCTTAGGAGGCTTCTATGTATACCATGCTTTAACATAATGTTCAATAACATCCCTTATAATCACACATTTTAAAGAAAGAACTGCATTCCTATTTATGTGCAATAATAACAATGAGGTAATGGAAAACCTTTAGCTCACTGTTGACTCTATAGACCACATATCAATTATAATGAGTACCACCTTCATTTTTTATAAAAAGAGAAGACCTAAGCCAGACCTAAAACCAGACAAATGATTCCATTTATATAACATTCTGGAAAAGACAAACTATAAGGATAGAGATCTGATCAGTAGTTTCTTGGAGCTAAGGTAGAGTGGGAACTAACTACTCCACATTTGTAAAGGAAATATTCTGTACCCTGGGATGTGCTATCAGATAACATTGACACCTAGGGGTTGGGAAGATGGCTTGGTCAGTACAGTACTTGCTTTGTAAACACAAGAACCTGAGTTCAATCCCCAGAACCCTGTAAAAGGCCAGGTGTGGTGTCTTGTGCTTCTAACCTCGGCTCTAGGAAGAAAGATCTATGGGCCTTGTTGGCTAGCCAGCCTAGACTAGCAAGTTCCAGGCCAATGAAAAACTCTGTCTGGACAGCCCCTAAGGAATGACACACACCCCTAAGGAATGACAGACACACACACACACACACACACACACACACACACGTGAGCGCACAAATGGGCTGGAGAGATGGCTCAGTGGTTAAGGGCACTGGCTGCTCTTGCAAAGGACCTGGGTTCGATTCCCAGGACCCACACTGCAGCTAACAACCATCTGTAACTCCAGTTCCAGGGCACCTGATGCCCTCTTCTGACCTCTGCAGTCATTGCAACACACAGACAATACACTCATACACATTAAAAAAATAATATATTAGGCCGGGCATGGTGGCGCATGCCTTTTATCCCAGTGCTTAGGAGGCAGAGGCAGGCTGATCTCTGTGAGCTCAAAGGCCAGCATGGTCTACATAGTGAGTTTCAGGCCAGCTGGGGCTAAAGGGAGACCCTTAAAATATTTTAAATGAGCAAATGGCTGCAAAGCATTTAAAACAGTACCTAGCACATAGTAGGTATCTAAATATAACAGATTAGTAGCAGTAGTAATAATCGAAAAATAATTTTATTATTTTGAAATTTAAAAACAAACACCAAAATAGATAAAGGAGAAAGAGGCTGCCACTTGGAAGAGAGATTTCTGTGGAGTAGGCCTGGGATTGCTTTTTTCTCCCCAAATTACTATTTGGCTATGAATACTAGATTACTTTTCTAAAAATCCTAATTTTTGTTTGGGTTCTGTTCTTTGAGACAGAGTCTCACTTCACTTATAGCCCAGGCTGGCAAGCCTCCTGCCTCAGCCTTCTCAGCTGGCACTATAGGTATGAACCATCATGCCAGGCAGCAATCAGAAATTAATTTTAAAACAAAGGAAAATTCCCTGATCTTCCTCTGAAACACAGAGCATAGACAGGTACAGCTATAACTTAAGTTTGATAGAGTAATGGATACAGCACAAATGGTACAAAGGGAGTATTCTCTAACTGTGCAAAGAACATCTTGAGGTCTCCAGCTGTGGCCCAAGGGCTGACAATGCATTTTCAGACTCACAAAGTGAGTAACAGAAACAATAAAGAAAAATCAAGGACTGTACAAGACAGCAGGTAACTGACTCAACACCAAATAAGCAGCACAGTGTGTACAGGACAGATCTCTGAGGGCTACTGTGGTCAAAAAAGAATTCACGGGGCTGGAGAGATGGCTCAGCAGTCAAGAGCACTAGCTAGTCTTGCAGAGGATCTGGGTTCAGTTCCCAGTACCCACATGGAGGCTAACAATCATCCATAACTCCAGTTCCAGGGGATTTAACACCCTCTACTGACCTTTGCAGGCACTGAATGACATGGGTGCACTTACACACATGCAGGTAATACACTCATACACATGAAAAATAAAAATAATTTATTTAAAGAAAAGGATCCATGAGGTTGAGCATGGTGAGGCATACCTTTAATCCCAGTACCTGGGAGGCAGAGGCATGAGGATCTCTGTGACTTCCAGGCCAGCCAGGGCTACATAGTGAAACTCTTGTCTCAAGTAAAATAAAATAATAAAATAAATAAATAAATGGATTCCTGGAAAGCCAAGCATGGTGGCACACACATGGAATTTTAGCACTGGAAGGCTAAGATGGGAAGATCACCAGTTCAAGAACAGCCAGGGCTACATAGCAAACTCCTGTCTTTAAAAAAAAAAAAAACAGAGAAAAAGGCAGAAAGGGCTGGAGAGATGGCTCAGGGGTTAAGAGCACGTGCTCGCTCCTCTGGTAAAGGATCTGAGTTCCATTCCTAGCATCCACATCAGGTGGCTCATCACCATCCGTAACTCCAACTTCAGGGGAATCTAACATTGTCTTCTGGCTTCCACAGGCAGGTGTATATACATACACACGCACACGCACACAAACATACACAAAATAATTTTTTTTTTTTAAAGAGGAGGAGCTTCACAGGGGAGGTATAAAGACTAAGGTCTTGGGGCTGGAAAGATGGCTCAGCGTTTAAGAACACTGACTGTTCTTGCAGAAGACCTGGGTTCCCAGAACCCACATGGCAGCTAACAACTGTCTGTAACTCCAGTTTCAGGGGATCCAACAGTCTCTTCTGTCCTCCTTGGGCATTGCCCAACACGGGTGCATTTACCTACATGCAGGCAATACATGCATACACATAAAATAAAATAAAAACAAATAAAATATTTTAAAAAATAAATAAATAAAATAAAATATTTTTTAAGAAGACTAAGGTCTTAAAGAGGCTGAATGGAGTCAAGAACATTTCCATCCTGAGGTGAGGCAGGCATGGGGATCAGGGTGGGAAGGTGCTCAGTACAGCCTAAGAAATTGGCCTCTACCCTACAGCCCTGCCTGCTTCTATCACTAGGCTCTTTCAGTGAAACAGATTAGGGAAGTAGCTTAAAAACCTGGGCTCTGAGCCAAGTGTGGTAGCACAAGACTATAATTCCAGCATTCAAGAAATTGTAGCAGATTCACTGTTGCAATTTATTTTCAGGATCACAAGGTCAAAGCCAGCCTGGGATATATGGCATGACACTGTCTCAAAGCAAAACAAACAAAACCCTGGGCTTAGGAACTGAATCCTACCACTCCCAATCACTAGTTAGATGTCTCAGACTAAACTTCTTATGTTTGCCTAAATCTCCATTTACTTATGTGTAATATCAGGAAAAGAACTATTACATTTCAGTGTTGCTATGAGAATTAACTAAATGTATTTGCAACCCTCAGTATGATACCTAGCAGGAAAGTACTCAATAAATTGTAAGAGTGTAGGAAACCCTGCATATAGGATCAATAGCCTGGCTTCTTGAAGAAATAAATTCAAAGGGGAGACACAGGTTTAAGGTCTAAAAAACACCAACCAAATGCAATATGTGTACCTTGTTTAGATCCTGACTTAAAGCGTGTTACGTATATATGTATATAAGACAAATGCAGAGATTTGAATGCTGATTGTATATTTGATTGAATTTACTATTAGTTTAATTTCTTAAAAATTATATTATGTATTTTTATTTTATGTACATGAGTTTTTTGCCTTCATGTAAGTGTACCACATGCCTGCGATCCCTGCAGAGGTCAGAGGAGGGTATTGGATCACCTGAAACTGGAGTTACCAGTGATTGTTAGCCTCTATGTGGGTGTTGGGAACTGAACCTGAGCCCTCTGCAAGAGTAGCCAGTGCTCTTAACTATTGAGTCATCTCTCCAGCTCCAAGCTACTATTAATTTTTAGGTTTGATATTGATATTTTTTGAAGAGTACCATTTAGAGACACATAATACAATATTTATGGATAAATATATGTGGTGCCTGGGATTTACTTTAAAATAAAGTAACACAAGAGGACACAAATGAAGTAAGGCTGTCTAGTAAGTTTCAGATCTCAACTCAACTGCTATTACTTCATCTAGAAAACAATCCTACCCTGAATCTAAATAATTCTGTCAAGTATACACTCTGAATCAAGTACTTCTTTCACAGGACTTAGCATAGCTATGATACTAAAATGTTATTAGTTTTCATCACTGTATCCCTTGTACTTAACCTAGAACATAGGGACTGGACTAAAACAAATGACCACTGAATATTTGCTTAATAATGAGTGAATGATGATTCACTGACAAGTAGGCTCCCTTCATATCATTCTACTGCTGCTACAAGACCTCACTGAAGGGTCTGGCATCAAAAGTTCACTCTTCCCTCACCAGTCATCGCCCACATTGAAGGCATTAAGGCTCTTGGTGAAGCCCTGCATGTTGGTGGGGCTGACACGCTGCAGGAAGTCAATGTAGTCCTCAGAATGGAAGCGGCACATGTCATGCTGGGAGGCCTGATATGGCTTGAACACCTTAGGAAGAGACACAAGATGAAGCTGTTACCCCAATACTAACTAGGTGACCTAGCTGAATTTCTACCCTGCCCTAAACTTGCTTATCTTTGAGGACAGGATGCCTGTAGGCCAGAAATTCCTCTCGGGTGGACCAGTTGAAAGAGTCTGGGCCCAAGAGGGCTGCCTAAACAAGCCTTAACTTCATTATAATCCCATTTGACTTACCCAGCACCACTGACAATTTTCAATTGCCATGGAAACAACTGGAAATAAATTTAAAAAAAAAAAAGTGGTAGTGCCTGATTCCCAGAAATTTTCTGCCTATTCCCAGAAAAAAAATATAAATATGCTTCCACTTTTTTAGTCTATCCCTCTCAGCTCATTTCTTTTATTCTCTATAACTTGTTCTTAATCTAAAAAATTTATTACATTATTTATTTCTTTATTAGCATGTGAGGCATGCTTGTCATGGTGCCATGGCGCCATGGCACAAGTACAGAAGTCAGAGGGCAACTTGCCAGAGTCAGTTCTCTTCTTCCACAATGTGGGCTCCAGGGATTGAACTCAGGTTGTCAGACCTGCAGATAAGCATCTTTATCTGCTGGGCCATTTTGCCAACCCCTATATCTATAATCTCTTGCTTCCCAGGAGTTGAGAAGTCTATCTCCCACTTCTATTCTTGGCCAAGAATAAAAGTCTCTTTCACTTCTCTTGGTACATTGTCTTATTACTGCTTCGACAATTCCAGGAGAGGAAAAAAGATCCAGTTTGGGTGCAAAACTTGGTAACAAACCTAGGCAGGGCCATGCCAGTCACAGGGCTGAGACCACTCACACTGAATCCAGCCCTGGAAACTGTTGTCCAAAACACATCTAACAACCTTCTCACCCTCAATTCATTGTTATTCTATGAGTAAAGAAAAGAGGCTATTAGCTAGACTCCAAAAGACTACTTCCCTTTAGAGGAAGGACTTCCTCTCCTACCTCAACTTTGACCCCTGATCCATTTGCCCTGTTCCTGGATCTCCATACTTCTCTCTTCCCCTAAGCTGATTCTGTCTTCTTCTCTAGATTCATGTGATCACATGTATGAGATATATGACAACCTAATTGAAATCAAAAGGGCTAAAACCAATTTATCATCCTTGGTGGGGGGGAGAGGTGGAGGTTCACACAACAATTTGAAAACTGGGCAAGAAAACCATTTTTTCTCCTAGAAAATGCATACAGGGACACATATGCAATTTCAAGAGATTCAGAGACTCCTGCACTAACATCACCTCAGTCTTTTCTATGCCCAAATCACTGCCTGTGCCGCAACATGGGGATCATGGGTGTTGACTAATCACCTTCACGGTGCATAAGGGCTGGGTATGCTATTTTTCCATTTCACAGCTATAAATTCCAAGCTGGAGACAAATAGCACATGTATACATGGGAGATGGAGAGTTGGAGAGAACCATATAAAGCTATTCTAGATTGAAAAGCAAATTCCAAGGACACCTATTCTACACAAACTACACAGGACTCTAGAACTGTCCCCAAGTGTTTTTCTAGCTCTCTGCAGGTAAAGGTGCAGAGGAAGAGAGGTGGGAATCAAGGGTAAATCTCACACGAACATATACTCCCAACCCTCATCCCCAGGCCTTCAAAACACAGAGGGCCTAGAGGTGTAGTCACGTGGCAGAACACTTGCCTAGCATAGGGAAGCCCTGGGTTCAATCCCCAACATGGCAGAAGGAATAAACATAAAAGAAGATGATGGAGAAGAACAAATCTTCTGTCTTCAAAGTGTCCACTAACCATAGGCAGAAGGCTAGTGTGCCCTCAAGTTAAAAGGGAGGCCGGACTGAGGTTAAAATGTAACTCTCATTAAGTCAGAGGACGTCACCCGCCCCCGCCCCCACCCCAATCACCGCACTGCATATAGGGAATAAATATTCTGTGTTTTCTATTCGGCTCCCCCACCTCTAGATGGGACCTCTTACGTTCAGTCTCCTAAGGCTACAGCTCGCTTCCAGCCCCAAACCCCGGCAGAGGAGGTAGGACTCACAATCATCTTCTTATAGAGACCGTAATGCAGGACCAGGCTATGGGTCAAGGCTAGCCGATGCGGCTTCATAGGGTGCCCAGCTCCTGGGGGTGAGAAGAGAGTCGGTCGGTTCGCACCCCTGGAGTTGCAGCCCTTGTCACGAAACCTCTCATCCCTGCCCCTCACTCCTCTCACCATAGTGAAAGTTGCCCACGTCGGGGTCATAGAAGTACGCCACCGTCTTGGCCATGGTGCTGGGGGACCAGGCCCCGAGCCTCTGCCGCCCGCCCGCCGCTGGTCGCCAGCCCCACCCGCGCCGTGCGTGCTGCGCAAGCACGCAGCCTCCTCTGCGGAACAAGGCGGCCTTGGCCCCGCCTCTCCAAGGGCACGCCCCCAGTACGTTCCGCCCCTCTCCTCTCTTCCCAGGTCTGGGTTTCTGGGGCTTGAGCGGTGGTGCTTGGGCGGTGACCAGTAGCATCAATCCTAGAATCACAAGCCATGTCTTTTCGGGCAGGGGTCAAATCCGCGGGAAACTGGGTCAGCCCGTCCAGCCGCTAGCCCCAAACGGGTCGCAGGCCGTGGTCGCCTCTCAATGAACCTTGGTGGATCCGGCCACTCTGCCCCTCGCTGGTGCAGAAAGCTAGCTTTCCCCAACGCGCTAGGGAGATTCCTGGCTTTCCACCCTCCAAGAATCGAGGGCAGGACCCGTAGCCAGCACCGGGGCCCTTGACTCCCTGACCCGCAAGCGGACCGAGACGCGCGCCGCACATTCCTCCTGGGGGGGGGCGCGGTCACGCGCGCATCTCACTTGCGCTCACACTCGCGTAAGGCTCACGCTCTCCGCCCCGCACACCTGCGCCCCGCCCCTTTAGTCCCAGGCTGGCTACGCGAGAAGGCATTTGGGAATCCAGGGTGGTTTCGGAGGCGACCCCCATCCCCTCCATTTCCCGGGGCCGCAGTTGTCCAGAGTCTGCCGCGGCTCCCAACCGGCCCGCATCCCCCGCCATCCTTCCCTCCCCCCAGCCTGCCGCGGCACCAGTATCCGCAGCCTCCAGCCCGGAGCCGGTGAGGCAGCGAAGGGGGGAGGGGGAGGAATCAAGGGATGAGCGCCGGGAGGGCGTCGGGGGCTCTGAGCCGGACGAGGACGCCCCTGGAGCCGGAACCCGAACCCGAGCCGGAGTCGGAGCCGGAGACAGAACCAAACCATCGGTATGGGTGGGCCAGGTGGTTAGGGTGGGAGGAACCGAAAAGGGAGAAGGGATCCGAGAATGCAGGAAGGGGAGGGGGCTGCACGAGGCCTGGCTCCCCGCCGGCGAGGAGGAGATGAGGACGCTGACTCAGGCTCGACGTCTGCGCCCGCTGCCTAAGAATTTCGTCCCATCTTTCATGCTGCAGTGTCCTTGGAAGGGACGCAGGCGAGGGATGAGCTGTATAGGGTAACGGTTTGGGCATCAGAGAAGTGGGGCCCTGATCGCGACCGGGGGCTTGTGGCTTCCACCCTCGGGCGGCCTTGGCCACCAGCACTCTTGGTCTGGACAGCTCCTTGGTAGGGTAGCGGGTGGGACGGACCTCCAAGTTAGTGCCTGTTTCGGATCCTGAGAACCGCATTCGTACCCTTCCTGGTCCCCAGCTGCAGCCCCCTAAACCCAGGAGACGCCCTGGCCCGCGCTCGCCCCCCAGGGCCTCATGTCGGAACCACAGCCTGGCCTGGAGCCGCCCCAACATGGGCTGTACATGCTCTTCCTGCTTGTGCTGGTCTTCTTCCTCATGGGCCTGGTAGGCTTCATGATCTGCCACGTGCTCAAGAAAAAAGGCTACCGCTGCCGCACATCTAGGGGCTCAGAGCCTGACGATGCCCAGCTCCAGCCCCGTGAGTGAGGACCCTAGAACCCTGATTGAGTTGCCTTCCTCCCTTACATCTCTCCCCATACCTCTCTCTGCCTCCCTGGCCAACAGACCCAGCCCAACCCAAATCCTGATCAAACCCACAAGACGTCTAATGATGCATTTTTGAGTGACACCACCCTGAAAGCAAGGCTAGAGAAGGATGCATGGGGGTCTACTCATGCTAGTCCTGGGCTCCCACTGACTTCTCCCATCTTTTCTGGCCCGATGCATGATGGCACATAGGTAAAGGACTATGTCTCAAACAAGCAGCCATGGGGGCCATCAGGTCATGTCCTCCCAAAGCTGACTCATTTCCCACTTCCTTGCCAACCTCTTTCATCCTTCAGCTGAGGACGATGACGTGAATGAGGACACAGTAGAGAGGATTGTTCGCTGCATCATCCAAAATGAAGGTGAGTATAGGCCAGTTCCTTTGCCCCTTTCCACACCAACTTTCCCTTGCCCTGACCCACTGACTGCCTCTTTTCCCTCTCCCCTCAGCCAATGCTGAGGCCTTGAAGGAGATGCTGGGAGACAGTGAAGGAGAAGGGACAGTGCAACTCTCCAGGTGAGCTGGAAACAAGGGCCAACATGAATTAGTTTGTCTTGGAGAGTACCTCTCTTCCAGCACAATCTTCCCAACTGTTATTTCAAGTTTGACAGTGGGGTAGGGTCAAGGCTGGCTAACTTATTGGAAGAAAGTAGTTTTGTAGAAATCCCAGATCCTTCAAACAATATTTCCCATCTAGATGTAGATATACAGCCTAACAATCACTTCTGGTACCACTTTCTTAGTCTGAGCATTGCTCCCTCTTTAGTTAGCAGGGCTGAAAGGAAGAACACTTGATCACTCATGGCATAATATTGAATTTACTAAAGACAAAAGGATGTTGGGACCTGGGGAAAGTGGGACTTTAGGAAGTTTAAAGAGCATGTTGAGCGAATAGGAGGAAACAGAGCAGGAAGGAAAATGGAAATATCATTTCTGTTCCCCTCCTCCCTGTGGTCCAGCGTGGATGCCACCTCCAGCCTGCAGGATGGAGCCCCTTCCCATCATCACACAGTGCATCTGGGCTCTGCAGCCCCTTGCATCCACTGCAGCCGCAACAAGAGGCCCCCGCTTGTCCGTCAGGGTCGTTCCAAAGAAGGAAAAGGCCGCCCCAGGCCTGGAGAGACCACCGTGTTCTCAGTGGGCAGGTAGGGATATAGTATCCCAAGAAAAGGAGGGGTTGAGGAGAGGCCCCCAATAATTATGAACCTGACCCACAAAAGTGGGCCCTCAGCTCTTTCCTCCTGAATGAATGGGAACTGCAGCAGGGTTCAGGATTCACAAAGTGCCCCACAACAATTTGAGAAGGCCCTCTCCTCCCTTATGCCAGAAAGAAGTAACAATCAAACCCAGGATATCTGGTTGGAATGGAGGGTTGGGTGGCCTCTGGGCTGTAGTCCTAAGTCCCAGTGTTCTCTTCCCTTCTAGATTCCGAGTGACACACATTGAGAAGCGTTATGGGCTACATGAACATCGTGATGGCTCCCCTACAGACAGAAGCTGGGGCTCTGGTGGGGGACAGGATCCAGGAGGTGGTCAGGGGTCTGGGGGAGGGCAGCCTAGGGCAGGGATGGCTGCCACTGAGAGGCTGCTCCCTGAGCAGCCACAACCCCAAGCCCTGGCCAACCCCTCAGTGCAGAATGGAGGACTCATGGATACTAGCCTAGTCCCTTGTGCACTTGAGGGGACCCCTGAAGCCTCTGTGGAACCAACCCTGGGGGCTAGAGGGAGGGGCCCAGGCCCAGGGCTGCCTAGTCAAGAGGCAAATGGACAGCCAAGCAAACTGGACACCACAGGTCAGCAGGTATGAAGGCATGGCAGGGCAGCGGTAGCCTCATCTTACTGCCCCTACTCTGGGGAAGACTAATAGGACTACCTCCTATTCCCACTGTTAATATCTCCCCTTTCTCATAGGTGCCGCCACCACAGGGAGCAGGGGGTATATGAGGAGTTTCCTTGAGCCCCAGATCAGGTAATCTCATCCTCCCACCCTCAGCCTAAACCATTCAAGTCTATCAGCTCCCTGAATCCCTGGAGTTAACTGTAGGCTTAGCCTGTGCCACAGATTTCTTGGCTGGTGTTGGGGAGTATGGCTGTGCCCCAGGAGATACATACAACCCCTAGAGAATAGCTGGGTCAGTGCTTGAACAGGAAGCAATACTGTTCCCCTTCCTCTCCTCCAAGCCTCATTCTTCACTGTGCTGATGGACTACCAGCAGGCATTGCCAGGGTGTAGGTGGTTATGAAGGCTCTCCCCTCTACTGGACAGCACTGCCCCTCAGTTGAGGGACCAGCTCGACTTCCACCTGGAGTTGCATGATCTCAGGCTGGGGGGCCTCAGGAGGAGGACCACCCCCAACTCCTGGCCCCACATTCTTTTTCCCTTCCCCTACCCAAGAGGTTGCCTGGCCTGCCTTCCCCAATACCTCGCGCCACATACTAGAGCGTGGCAGCTGGGACCAGGCCCTACCCTTGGTGGGCCCCTTAAAGCAATAGCACCTTAGGCTGCCTGCCCTCTTGGCACAAGAGGTCCAGGCACTGGCTTGGACTTCATGCCCTTTATTCACTCTCAATAAATCCGCTCAGACCATTATAGTTGCTTTGCATCCTGGCTCTAGCTCCTTCTGACTTCTGCTCCTCTCCTGACCCCAAGCCCAGTGACCTTGGCATCCAGGGTGGGGTTGACCACAGAGGCAGAGTGAAGACAAAGATGGGCCATTCAAGGCTTTGAGGAGTGGGTTCCAGACCCACAGATTTTGGGGTATTTTACCACCCTAGAGATGGGGTGATGGCAGAAGAAAAGGAATGGTTCCAGCCATAGAGACTGCAAAAGAGCAATGGGGAAAGGAGTAGGTTTAAACCCCAGAAATGGGAACAGGGTAAGTTTCTACCCCTGGAAGTGAGTGGACATGGGAAAAGACTGTAGCTTTTGCCTGTGTCGCTCCAGATAATTTGAGAGAGCAGTTTCCAACAGCATGGAGATAGAGGCAGCAGCATCACTGGGGGGCAGTGATCCCCCTGGCCTTCATGTGAGAGAATCCGGGTGGCCAAGATCTGGAGCTTTAGCTGGTGGGGGAGGTGGTGGACGCATCTGCAGGGAACACGCATAGTCAGTGTTCCAGAGTCCCCCTTGAAAATATCCCTATCCATTTCCTCAGCCCAGTAGACAAAACCAGGACCCATGGGAATGATCCCTCTGTACAGTCTCCTCCAAGGCAAGGGCCCTTACCGGCCTGAGTCGAGGCACCATCATGTCCAGGGGTCCAGGGCAGTCCAAAGCTTTGTCTAGAAACAGGAACCACAAGTCAATCCTTAAGCTTTGTTGGGTGTAGGTGGTTATGAAGGCTCTCCCCTCTACTGGATAGCACTGCCCCTCAGTTGAGGGACCAGCTGTACTACCACCTGGAGTTGCATGGTCTCAGGCTGGGGGACCTCAGGAGGTCAATGCTGCATCTCCAGCACTTAGGACAGTGACACTTTATAAATACTTGTTGAATTAACAAACACCAGCCTGAACTGTAAAGCCCATTAGTTCATCCACCCTCAATAAATACTTAAGGTACAACATGCTCTGTACACAGTACCAAAGAAAAGGGGTAGAATAACAGCCTCCCACTCATAATGGCGATTGAGAATCCCATAATCTCTCTCTGTCTCTGTCTCTCTCTGTCTCTGTCTCTCTCTCTCTCTCTCTCACACACACACACACAAACACACACACACACACACAAAATGAATGAATATTTATACTAGGAGTGTTGGGGATGGCAATGACTCTAGAGGGTCAGCGAGGGCAACTGGAGAAGGTGTAAGCACTACAATGTTTTAGAACAGCAGGATGTTCAAGTTGAAAAACAGGGGGCTGGGGATGTGGGCTAAGTGATAGAAGTACTTGCCTAGCATGAGCAAGGTCCTATAGTTTGAGTCCCAACACCACACACACACACACACAAAATGTTGAGAGAAAAG
Source organism: Nannospalax galili (assembly GCF_000622305.1). NCBI lineage: Eukaryota > Metazoa > Chordata > Mammalia > Rodentia > Spalacidae > Nannospalax > Nannospalax galili. Next base: position 1,436,238 of record NW_008340429.1, read on the forward strand.
AATAACAAAGGTAGGTATTATATATTCAGAGTATAAGGTCACTAAGAGCAAAGTGTCAGTTTTGAGAGAATGCAAGAATGCTGTGAGAAAAGATGGATAATTTGTAATGAGAAAACACCATGCTTACCATGTGCCAAGCACAACAGTGTTGTATACTCTGTAATAGACATCTTGTTTTACTCATAACAATTAACTAAAGCAGTACCTTTCCCCTCACTTTATAAAGAATATAAAAAACTAAGGCTGGTGGCTCACACCTATAATCCCAACACTTGGGAGGCTGAGGTAGGAGGAGTGCTAGTTCAAGGCTAGCCTGGGCTACAGAGCGAAAACCTATCTCAAATGACCAAAACAAAAGAACAACAACAAAAACATAAACCAGGGAGCAAACAGGTTAAGCATCCTACCTCAAGTCACAAAATAGGAAGTGACAGAGCAGAGTTTGAACCTGGCTCCAAATCCTAAGCTCTCTTCCCCATCAATCTGCCATGGGCTTTATCACAAGGTACACTGGGGGCACACAGAGGAGCCTCAGAATAAGGCAGAAGCTAAGCTTCTTCCTTGCCATCTCTTATGCACCCAATTCTCTACTTACCCCCAGGCAGAGCAGATACAGGGGATCCATCCAAGGCACAGGTGGGTACAGGAGGGGAGAAACTGGGAGGGGAAGGGGATGGCAGCACCTGGCAATAGGGTAGGCATACTGTTATTCCTGGTATGTGGGAAGGTTTAACCTGCTTTTCCTCTCATCCCACCTTCAATTTCTCTCTCATTACTTCTCAGTACTGAAAGCAGCTAAATGAGAGCTGTAACATACACATTTCAACCACCAATATGAATTGAACAGTTACTAATATCAGGTGTTCTGCTAATACTGCATATTACAAATTTGTTCAGCCCTTACCACCACCCTGTGAGCTAGGCATTTTGATGGCTCCTATGTTAGAAGTGAGATTCAGGTTGAGCCATCTGTCAGGATCATGGTCAGTTACTGGCAAACTGCTGCTAGAACCAGGGTATGCTGACTCCCCTATGTAATTATTACTGCTGTGCCATGGCAAAAGTCATCACCTCCTGTGTGACATGGGGCTTTGGGGTTTACCTCTATCAATCTCTAGTCCTGCCTTCAAGACTGACAAAGCAGCTATTGTTATTTCCATGTAACACTTGAAGACAGCTCAGAAAGGTTAAGTCATTGCCTGCAGTCACGCTAAGCAATTTGAACTCAGACCTATCTGGTCCAACAGTCCTCCAAATTCCTATGAAGGTACCTTAGTTTTTTTGGTTTTTTTTGGTTTTGTTTTTTTTTCTCTGCCCAAGAAAAGCAGACAGGGAAGCCTAAGCCACCATAGGAGGCAAATCTGAGGGGGAACTAGGGCATTAAGATGACTATGTGGAGCCTTACCAAGGTGAGAAGGTCAACCCAGAGGGTCTGGGAATAGAGGAAGAATGAAGCCTACCTGTTCGGGGTTAGAGAATTCTGGTGGCCCTGGGGGGCCAAGCAGCTCTTCCACCAGTAGGGAGGGGAAGACTCCAACATGGCCCCCAAATTCTCCCCTCCAGAAGCCATCATCCACTCCATCTTGAGCCCTGGGCAGCAGACGTATGAGCGCCCCCTCAGGGAAGCTCAGCTCCTCTTCACTTTGTCCAATGTAGCTGTATAGGGCTCGGGCCAAGAAAGCTGCCAAAGCCCAGGAGAGGAGGGTGGGGGTTACCCAAGGATAGAACACCCAGCCCAGTAGCTTGTCTTTATAACCATGGTCGTTGAACCCAAAACTTCCCTTTCTTACCTGTGGGTTCTGCCCCTGAGGAATTTTCACCGTCATTGCTTCTCTCAGGAAGGGAGAGATCCGGGAAGTTGAGATACCGCTCAGGGACAAAGCCTGCCTCACCATGCTGGTTCCGAGCCTGCTCACCCAGCAATGTGAACAGGTATCAGATTTGCTCAGCAGTTCATGGCTTTGGCTCCCCTCCACTCAAGTTTCTGGCATTGCTACATGGGTCCTTGGGGGCCACAGAGAAGTCTTCCCACTGCCCCAACCCAAGGTCAGAACCCAGAGTCTTACACTCACCTTAACCCATTCATCAGCATCTCCTTCCTCTATGATCTCCAGCCATTCACCCTCTGTGATGGTCAGCTCATCCTCACGCCCTGCCTGAGCCCCACAAGAAAGGATTCAAGATTTGCCACCCCACCATGCACCCCTGTGTCCACCTGAAGTTTCAATCCTCATTCATACCTGGTAGCCAAACACCACATGTGCAGGGCAGGGGAGAGGCCTGGTGGCCAGAGCTGGGGGAGCAGGTTCCTCAAAGAGCTCCCCAGCCTCCTCACATTCATCGAAGTCAGACAGCTCAGCATCCTCAGCCTGGAGACAGGCAAGGAATAGATACTATGTCAAAGAACTACATGGATCTCCCACTCCCCCATCTTATCTCTAAGGGACACTGGGAATCCTCCTGTAAAAAAGTGGTACCTCTCAATCAATCACCATTTGGTCTCACAACCAAACTCACCAAAGAGCAGGGTGATACTAAATATTAGCAGAACATTTAGGTGCTTAATACAAAGTATCATACGTACTGCTTTATCTAAGTGCCATCAAAACCCAGTATTATTTTATATAACTACTAACTTCATTTTACTTTTGAAGAAACTGAGGCTCAGAAAGGTTAAGTAACTTTCCAAGATCACACAGCTAGGGAACAGAGTGGCTGACACTCATATAGCTTCCGGCTGCTCCTAGAACCATGGTTCTTTTTTTAAAATTTGTTTAATTGATTTATTTTTATTTTATGTGAAGGAGTGTTTTGCTTACATTTATGTAAGTGCACTACATGCATGTAATCCCATGGAGGCCAGAAAATGGCATCAGATCCCCTGGAACTGGAATTACAGATGGTTGTTAGCCATGATGTGGGAGCTGGGAACCCAATCCAGTGCTCTTAACTGCTGAGTCATCTCTCCAGCCCCAGAACCATGGTTCTTTTTTTTTTTTTTTTTTTTTTTTTTTTTTTTTTTTTTATGGGTCTCCCTGTAGCTCCAGCTGGCCTGGAACTCACTTTATAGACCAGGATGGCCTCAACTCACAAAGATCCGCCTGCCTCTGCCTCCCGAGTGCTGGGATTACAGGCGTGTGCCAGCATACCTGGCAGAATTGTGGTTCTCAATCACCATATTATAGTCATAATAAAAGTTTATTGAGAATTCTCCATGTCAGAAACTATGCCATCTCATTTAAGCTTCACAAATAAACCCTCTGAGTTAGGTACTTCTCTGACTCCCATTTTGGAGGGTCTGCCTTCTACTGAGGAATTTTGGTCTTCCAAGTATATATAGTTAGGGTCAGGGAGGAGCTCACCGTGGGGGAGAGGTCCCTCTGGGATAGCCGAGCCTCACTAAGCCGTCGTTCCTGCTCCACCTCATCCTGGGCTTGCGTCATGGCTGGCTTCAGCCAGCACTGCACATCTAGGCCAGCCCCCTGTAACAGGGCCAGCCGGGCAGCCCCCTTCACCTGGCTCACCTGGCAAGAGGAGGAAGAGAGTTAGTAGAACCTGGTAGCTGTGCTCCCCCCTTTTCCTCCATCACAGTGGAGGGGGTTTGCCTGAGGAGGCAGGATCTCAGAGGCTTATCTAAGCCTGGGCCTGGGCCTCACCTGTGCCCGCCGGACACTCTCCCTCACTTCCTGTATCCTCTGTTCTATGCCTGAAGCTTCTCGCTCTGGAGCCTGCTGCCGCCTCTGCTCCAGCCGCTGCAGTACCTGGAGGGGACAGCAGAGGTGGGTGGAAATACTGTGGGCCATAACTTACTCTGGGCCTGGTACTTTGCTAGTTGCATCACTTGCATTGTGTCATCTATTTTCCCTATAAGGTAGGTATTATTATTGGCCCCAGTTCAGTGATGAGGAAACCAAAGTCCAGAGAGGTGAAATCACTTCTTACCCAGGGTTACAGAACTCACAAGCAACAGAAGAGACTATGAACCCAGGTCAGTCTAGTTCCAAAATCTGTGCTCTTAACTACTGTGTCATACTATTGTATTAAAATTTCCCCCACCACCATCTGCATCAATGTGATACCTCCTAATTCTGGGATCCTTATCTCTCAGCTCTTCTTGCCCACCCCCAGCACCTGCACCCCCACCTCACCCGATGCCCATGGTGCTGGATCTTGTAGTCTCGGGCAGCTCTGCTTGTCCAGTGCTGAACCTCTTTCTCCAGGCCACTTTCCCCAGCTGTGCCTCCTGCTCCCTGCTCTAGGACACAGACCTGAATGAAGCAAGGAATGCTATGAGAAGGACCTGAAACTGTCCTTCTGGCCAGATCTTTTAACTCTTCATCTTGACCTCTAAGGTCAGGTACAAAGATGAGGCACATGCCTTTGTCTGTGGACACAAATATATACTCATGTACACAGAGGCCCAGGAATGGGATCAGAGTTGAGGGACAGAGGAGGAATGAAGAGGACAGTTACTGAACTTTGATCTGAGGTATGTTTGTATTCAGGTGGGAGGAAGGTGAACTGGAATTTTGACCCCCACCCCCAAGAATGAACAGTCACTGAATTAATACTAGGACAAAGACAGTGGGACAGAAGGCCTAAACTACGCTCATGTTTAGATTTGACCCATTGCCACAAACAGGGAGGTCTCACTTGATCAGCCCCTGCTGGCTGGAACTGCTGAGGTGGGGTGGGGGAAAAGACTCCAGGCCCCTGAAGAAACAGCTTCACATCCTGTTCCCAGTTTACCTAGGGTTGGAAAAAGCACAGGTACCCACTTACCACCTGCCCAGCTCTGTCCCCAGCACCTTCTAGAAGAAAGCTGACCAGGTAAGAGAAAGAAGGACACAAAATATCTCTAGGTGCTCTTACAGCCCAAGCCCTCACCTGAGAGGTTGCCTGCCCCCCGTGGCGGGCATGCTCCAGGATCATCTCTGCGGCTTCCAGCTCAGTATGGCTCAGTAAAGTCAGGGGGTCCCTCAAATGTTCCGACAGATCACTTGCCAGGGCCTGCAGAGAGCCCCCAAAGATACTGATAGCACCATCTCCCAGGCCTCTGGTGCAAAGCAGGCTCTCTGTCCAGATTTGTAAGTGGCATGGTCATGAAGGATGGAAAGAAGAGAAGTAGTAAGACATTACTACTTCTAACAGCCCCCTCATATGTGCACAACACTTCATAGTTTAAAAACACTTCCATGTCCATTGTCTTTGAACTTCATTGGTGTTATGAAGAAGGCAGGCTGAGGGTTAACTGATAAGGAATGTGGGGTTCAGAGGAGTTAAGTGTCTTGTATGACCATAACCAGCTAGAAGTAGAAACAAAACACGCTTACGTATCTTCTACCCACTCCAAGCAGTCTAAATCCCTAAACTAGGCAGCCTGAGAGGAGGAAGGGGGCAGGGGTACTCTGGGTTAGGACTGGCCTTGAGCAGGAGTGGCAGTTCTTCTTGGTAGTAGTGGGCAAGGTGAGCATTGGTGGCCACCAAATTCAGCAGGTACTCATTGCGAGCTGTTCTCAACTGCTGGGAGTACTGGACTGACTGGGCAGACAGCTAGAGAGGGAAACCAAAGTTACAGGGAGCCCTGAACGCTTGGGGTCCTTCCAAGGCCAACCTCCAACCCAGAACCAAAATGGATCTCATAGTATTAAACACTTACTATATGCTTGACACTATACTAAAAATTTCATATACAACACTGCCCCCCCCCAAAATAAAACCTCTCCCAGCTTCTGTACCTATCTAAAATTGCAAACTGTGCTTTCCCATACTTTAACAGGTCTGACATGAACCTGCCCTTCTAATCTCTCTGACCCTATTCAAGTGCCTGTCTCTTGCTCATAGTGCTATGGCCACACTGGCATTCTATTGGTTCCTTGATCCACAGTTAATTCTCTCCTCAGAGCTTTTGCACACTCTATTCCTTCTCTCTAGAATGTTCTTAGCATGGCTGCCTCCTTCTTGGCACTCGGATCACCTGTTCAGAGAGGCCGTCCCTCTAAATCACACCCATCTGTCTGTCACCCTTTATAACACTTTGACTTGCATCTGATAATTTGTTCATATACTCTCATCTCAACCAGGCTGTGAGGATGGAACTCTATTGGTCCTGTTCTTCACTGTATCCCCAGTAGTAGACAGTGCCTAGCACATAGAAGTGCTCAAAAATACATAGAGAAATGAAAAAGAAAGGTATTATTTCCATTATACAGATGAAGAAAATGAAGCTCAGAGAAATCAAGGAAGTTAACCAAAACCACGTTATTGAGTGCCTGGTACTTTACTACTAGGAAATAGGTTTAACCCAGTCTCTTACACTTATGCCTCTGGATACCAAACCACTAGGCTACTCTCCCTTGTTTATGCCTTCATCCTCCGAACCTTGGTGCTCAGTTTCTGGAGACTGGTTCGAGAGTGGAAGATCCCATGGTCACTTCGGTTCAGCCTATACAGGTGAAGAAGAGTCTGAGTCAGATATGACTTTGATACCTTAATTCTACCCTACACCTCCCCACATCCCACTTTGGGTGTCCTAACTGGTCATGCATGAACCCACCTAGCCTGGACATCAGCTGCCTTCTCCTGGGCCAAGGCCCATACACGTTCTCGCTGCCCGTACAGCTTCCGACTTCGGCTCAGCTCCCGGACAGACTGTAGCACCTCAGCCTGTGCTCTCTGGAGGTTCTCTGTACCCTAGTGGCATGGATATACAAAGTCTTGTTCCAGACCACTTCTAATCTGAGATTCCTTTACCCATCCACTGAGTCATACCTTCCTAAGAACCTGTTCCTTGGCACTCCGCCCAGTGCCCCCTGCTAGGTCACGGTATCGGTCAGACGCTTGGAGCCGGATTTGGCCTCCAGTCACAGTGGCATCCAGAAGGCAGCGCCAAGCACCAAACACTGTCCTGTCCCTCCCCAGAGAAGGTCTGTGTTGCAGAGAGACACACTCTACAGCTTCATGAGATCCCCCCATCCCCACAACACAGGAGATGGAGTGCTTTCCCTTCCCCCTCATCTGGGAGTCCATCAATCGATCAGCCCATTAGCTCAGCCACAGGATCACTCATGTCCTCCGCCCCCATCCAGTGTCCTTGCTGGGTCAGCTCCTCTACTGCTGCTGTGTCAGCTCTACCTGCATGCTGTTCACATGCATTTTCCTGCTCACTAGGCCTGCACCTCATCCCCACAGATCTCTGGGGCTGAGCTCCCGATCACCTCCAACTCTGTGCGGCTCTGCTCACCTGCTGTCCACCTCCCCGCTCCGCTGTCCTTCCCTTTTCAGAAATGGGCCTGCCAGTTTTTGGAGTGCCTGGTGAGAAAACCATCACAAGTGCAGTTCCTTTATGAAGACCCACTCCAACTGGGAGAATTTGGGATCAGGGCATAATACCATTCTTTGCATATATTAATATTGCATTTGCTAGATGCCTTACGTTCATTAACTTATTTAATCCTCATAACCCTATGTGGAGTTTGAGCACTATTATTACTATTCCTATTTTACAGAGAAAAACCTGAGGCCAAGAAATGGTAAGTAACTTGTCCAAGATCATACAGCTAATAAGCAACAGAGCAGGGATTTGACCCAAATCTTCCTGATGCTAGGTATTCTTTTTATTATTTTAATAAAATCAGTTTATTCTAATTAGCTCACAAATAAAAACATCACACAGCTAGTTAGGTATTTGTTCTTGTCCACATTTAGGGAGGGACAATATTGGAGGTCTAAAGGAGGCTAAAACAAGAGGGAAGGTCCAGAGGAGTTGGGTACCTGGCCATACTCCCGTTCAATGGCTGCCCTCTGCTTGCTGTAGGATCTGTAGAGATTGGGAGTGAAGTGGGTGTTACTGTTTGCTGCTGTTCTCCCACCTTCAATCCTCTCCTCAGCTTGAGGAGGAGGAGGAGAGAACCAGCCCAGACTGTGGCTACACCCAGAGGGAATGGGTCTGAGAAGACAGAGTCCTTGAGATCACCTCCGGCAGCTGCAACACAGGTCAGCCTCACCTCATTGCTCAGAGCCCCAGCAGGATCCCCCCATCCCTGGAGAACCATCTGTGGCCCTGGGGGTGAGGATTGATGGGGCCTAAGTGCGGTGTCCGCCAGCCTTCCAACAGGTCCGGAAGAGGAGGGGAAGGTTTTTACCTAAGCTTGATTGTGGGCGTGGGGTCGAAGGGTTCGAAGGAGGGTCCCTCTGTTTATGAATACATCCCCAGGATCTGGAGAGGCAGGCCTAGGGTGAAGGCCAGGAATGGGTAGGCCAGAAAGCTCCTCCTGCCTGTCACCTCACCCCTATCCAGGCAGATGTATGCTGAGGAAGGAGTGGCAGGACGAAGATGGAGGTATGTGAAGGTGAGGGGTCTGGCGCTACCTGATGTCCTCCAGCAGATCCGCCTCTCTCTGTTGCCGGTTCTGAAGGATGCTCAGCTGCTCCAAGAAGCGAAGTTTCACCTCCTGGACCGGCTTCACCTGTAGGATTAAAGGAGAAATGAAGACCCTCGGTACCCCACCCCGGCGTGGGGACCTACAAAACAGCACCGGGAGCGGTTGAGGGGGCGGGGCCCGAGAGAAGCTGGACTGTTTCCTCGGTTACTCTGGGTTAGGATTTGACCCCCTTCACACTCCCCGTGTCCCACCCCGAGTCGGGTGCCCGTAGGCTCCCTCCGCTCCCCGAGACAGCCAGGATCCCCTAAACCCAGGCAGATCTCACTTTTCGGGGCGGCGGCTGCATATCGGCTACAGCAAAGGCGGCCAGCGACTCTACTCCGGAACTCGAGGAGGCTCCGCCCACGCCAAGGCCCCGCCCCAGACCTGGCCCGGTCCCGCCTTCGCCCCGCCCACGTCTCGTCTGGTTGCATGCCCCGCGCGGAAGCACCAGGGGGCTGCAGAGGAACTGAACCTGTGGCTACTGCTAAAACCCCGGAAGGGTCCCGGCCGCGGGGCGGACGCTGCGTCCACCTGGCGGCAGGGAGAGTCTCGGCATTCTGAGTCAAGACGCCTGGGTTCTATTTCTAGTGTAATCACTGATTCAGCCTGTAATTATTGCTGGCCATTCATTTACATCTGTATATCGCCAATCCCCACGCTCTAGGTGCGGAACGGCCAGGTGACCAGGGAAACTGAGTCACTAAACATCTACGAAGATGCGTCTGACAAAGGGAGACAACCTTTTCCTAATCCCCGCTGAACTGGAAAAGCCAGAGTGAGCGGAGTGAGAGAGACGCCCGAAGCCAAGCAGAAACCAGCCCAGAGGAAAAGACTACATCCTGGGCCCCACTAGACATAAACCGGTACCAGCGAGGGGGCTTATGGCCTGGAAAAGCCCTGTCATCATCTTTCATGTTTAGATCTTCAGGCTCTGTGCCCCAAGTCTGTCAGTCTTAGCATGGCTATCCACACACACCCTTGAGACAGGGTTTCCCTGTAGCCCAAGCTGGCCTGTAACTCGGTATGTAGACCAGGATGGCCTCCAACTCACAGAGATCGGCTTGCCTCTGCCTCCCAAGTGCTCAGACTAAAGGCATGAGCCACACCCAGCGTGTTGCTTTTTTTTTTTTTTTTTTTTTTTTTTTTTGCTTTTGGGGTTAGCCCAGACTGGCTGCAACTATGTAGCTAGACTGACCCCATCTCTTACCCAGACTCACAAGCTCTAGGATTATAGGCCAGATTCATATATCCAACTACCACAGGCAACTCTGTTAGTATCCAATAGATGCCCTTCCCCACTCTTTTTTTTTTTCTGTCTTTTTGTTGGTTGTTTTTTAACAAGGCCCCTCTAGTCACAGCTGACCTGGAAGTCACAGTGTGAACCAGGGTAGCCTCCATCTCGCAGGGATCCACCTGCCTCTGCCTCTCGAGGGCTGGGATTAAAGGTGCCAGCCACCACACCCAGCTCAAAAATTTTTTTAGTAGTGCTGAGGATGGAACTCAGGGTCTTGAGTATGCTAAGCAAACACTCTACCCCTGAGCTCTACCCCTCAGCCCCCATGACACAAAATTTTAAGACAGAACCTTCAACTTTATCATCCCCAGGCAAAAGTGTGTAAAATGGCACCATCCTCCTCCAGTTTGGGAGAGTCAGAAACCCACTGCCAGTGTGTAGTGTGTGTGTGTGTGTGTCTGCATAGCATGTATGGAGGTCAGAGGACAATCTTGGATGTTGATCATTGCCTTCCACCTTTAGACAGGATCTGTTGTTTTTCTGCTGTGTATGCCAGGCTAGCTGGACTAAAAACTTCTGGGGATTCTAGAAGCCCTAGGATTAAAGGCACTGGTGCTATAGGCCCAGCTTTTATGTGAGATTTGAACTCAGGTCCTCATAGCTGTGCACCAAGAGCTTTTACCTGCTGGGCCATGTCCCCAGCCCCTCAATGTGCCCTTCATTTTACCCCACATTCCCTCCATCTGTTAAGGGCTACAGGTTCTATCTATTTCAACACACACACATACACATATACACAGAGAACAGTCCTAGGAACCCACTTCCCTTAAATTCCAAGACCATCACCTCATTATTGGTTTTCTGGCCTAATATCTAGCCTCCTTGCTTCCAGTTTCCTCTCAAACTGTTCCTACAGCAGCCAAGGACTAAAAAGAGAATTAAGATTCATCCTTTTCTTGCATAAAACACAATTGCCTCAAAAGAAAATACAAAAGCCTAAAATCCAAATAGAATCCAGGGTACAAGGCTATGGTGACTGGGCCCGTTTATCTTTCTCACTACAAAAAGCACTCTTCTGTCAATTATGAGGGGACAGAGACGCACAGCCCCACGCTCTCACCCTCAGCGGTCCAAGGAGTTTCCCTAGACGTTTAGGGATCTCAACTCAGGCCAAATTTTGATTCATGACTTTGACGCTGAAAGGAATTTCAAGACTATATATTATGGTGAAACAGAGTTGGAAATTTTATTAAAGATTTTTGGGGGGATTTTCTTTCTTTGTTTTGTGTGTGTGCGTGTTTGTTTTGAGACAGGGTCTCTGTAGCCCCAGCTGGCCTCGAACTCACTGTAGATCAGGCTGGCCTCTATCTCACAGAGATCCACCCGCATCTGCCTCCCAAGTGCTGGGATTAAAGGCATACACCACCTCTAAAGATACGTTAGTATAGGCTAAAGTACTAGGGTGAAAAGAAGTACTCACATGAAAATAAGATACACCCAAGTGGGTATATGTACTTCCCAAGAGATGGTAGGGAAAGTAAGCTGTACTCAGGTATGGGTTCCCCTGGGAGAGGAAGAAATTAATTGCCTATTAGCCGTGTATACCCTTTTGGTGACTCTCAGATTACTTTTTTTCTTTTTATGTGTAAGTGTTTTGCTTGCAGGTATGTAGGTGCACCACATACATGCAGTGCTCATGGAGGCCAGAAGAGAGTACCCCAGGAACTAGAGTTATGGATGGTTGTTAGCTGCCATGTGGGTGGAAACACCAGTCCTCTGCAAGAGCAGCCAGTGCTCTTAACCCCTGAGCCATCTCTCCAGCCCCTCAGGTTACTTCTTAAAGGGTTTAGAAACATTATTTCTTTCCCTTCTACCTTTCTTTTGATAAGAGAGCTGTATAAGGTGGATCTGGAAATGCTTTGAATGGAATCACAACGATAAGGTAAAACCAGAAGCCACTAGGAGCTTAGTACATGGCCTATCCTTATAAGTCAGGTTTCTAGTAAGGTTCCTAGAAAACTGCAGGTTTGTGGCTGGGAGGGGAGAAAGGCCTCAGACAGTTAATTGTGCTGGAATTCTTGCTGTGCTGCTGGCAAAGGCTTCAGCCAAAAGCCCCCATGAGGAGTGTTTCTCTCCTCATATCCCCTCAGTTTTCTTTTTCTATCCTGCTTTACTCCTACTGCCCACTGTCCACTCCAGCTGCCGCTATCTCCCCACCAGGCTAAGACCCTTCCCACTGTACAGCTCTCATGCTGCTGCCTGCCCTTCCTAGAAACCCTGCTCCCAGCATTTCCCTCTCCAGCTCCTTGCCCTTGTTCCTGCTCCTCGGGAGTTTTCATCTCCGTCCACTCAGGATAAAGGCCACGTCCACATTCATTCTCAAGCTGTCATTTGGTGCAGTTTCTTTGTAGCACTAAACTTGTCCTCTTATTTATGTGTGTGTGTGTGTGTGTGTATGTGTGTATGCATGTGTGTATGTGTGTGCTGTTTCTGTCTTGCAGTGGAGGCTCCATAAGAACAGGGACCCCATTTGTTTTGTTCATATTGTGTCACTGGACATGGCACCAATTAGGTGCACAATACACATTTGTTCAATGAATAAAATAATGGTAGCCTTTTAGTTCCAAGGTTTATTAATAGTGACCTATCCTTTTTCTGGTTCTTCTTTGCCCCAGCTTCTAACCCCAATCAATCACCCGACTCCAGAGCCTCAGTGTAGTCCCAGTGGGTAGGAAGTGGGATAGGGTAGACTTGGACATCATGCACACCTCTAGCTTCCAAAGTTGCTTTTTTTTTTTTCTTTAATGCAATAAAACCATCCTTATGCACCAAACCTCTCACTGAACTCCTCACTGTCAAATATATAAAACAGGATCTGCCCTTATTGAGGGAAAATATATGGGGCTTATAGCTGAGAAAGAGTTTGGTGTTCACTGTTCTCCTTATTTCAATGACTTCATAGTACAGATAAACAGGCTGGACCCAGAAAGGGGCCATGATCTTCCCCGAGACACACAGCCTCCAGGGCCTTCAGTCCAGTGCCCATTCTATACCACCATACTGGGTTCTGGAGTCTTCCATCCAGAACAGAAGCTCCCAGCTCTGTCTGCCATGGTGAGAGCCTGGCTCCTCCTCTGGTTACCTACCCCCTCAGCTGCTGGCCCTGAGGTCATGTGAGGGGCTGGCTGGAGGGTGGATTGGCAGTAAAGGGAGGTTGCGTGGGGAAAATGGTTTTCTGTGTTGGAAGGCTGGTGGGGCTGGGGGGCTGGGGGCTAGAGGGCTGAGAAGGGCTTCCTGGACATGAGGTAGGCTCTCCCTTCCTCAAGATGAGGTTGTTGAGCTCCTGAAGCAGCTGTTCCTCCAGGGACCCCCGAGCCTGAGGACTGCTTTTTGAAGGGGGGCCTGGAGGAAGGTCAGGTATCCTCTCCTCTTGACCTGGTGTGCTTGCTTTGGAGAGTGGGGGTTGATCTGAGGACCTCTGATTGGTAAGGGGTATCTCCGGCTTGGTTGTCCACTCCCATGTGGTAGAGAAGGAGGTTGAGGTGCCCTTGGTAAGCTCAGGGAAGGCCCCGACCTCCTCATATACCGGCTCTTCATACACAGGCTCCTCTACTTCATCCTGTTCTTCCACAGACCCCTGGGATGACTTCATTGGCTAGATGGAAATGGGGCAGCAGGGGATGGGCACAGCATTAGAGTTATCATATTATTAATCACCAACATTCATCGAGCTATTCCTCTGGGCCAGATACTGCAAATATGATATGATAGTGCAACAGCCCTGTGCAGGTGGGTAATACTGAAGAACAGTGAACTGAGATGCAGAGGGGTCATGCTGCCCAAGATCACATTGTGAGGAAATGGTGGTTGGTGGGGCTTGACTCCAGGTCTGTCTGATTCTAATATGCAATCACTTAGCCACTTATTTTCTATTTCTTAGATTCTGTAATCACTTTCTTCTCTCCTCATCACATCCTATCATCCTTTACTGTCCTCCTCTGTCAGGGTGTCTGTCACACAAACCCCGATGGCCTGCATTAGGACAGACATGGAGCACACCATGGCTTGGGCAGCACAGAACACAGACAGGGCTGGCAGGCACACAGCTAGAGCAGGCACAGTACTCACAAAGAACATGGACAGTGTCCTCCGGTTGTGTAGTCGCCGCTAAATACACGTAGAGTGGGGATGAGGAGGGGGGAAAAACAGAGACACAGTGAGGCCTGGCAACAGGAGGTGAGGGTGGGGAGTGGGGGCATAGAGAAGGGAGAAGGGAGAGTCACGGTATAGTGGGGAGCATCAGGCAGGCACACTATTTCCTCTTGTGATGTGTCAAAGGGAAGAGCAAGGATCAGATGATTAGGACAGGCTGGGGATGGGTGTCTCACCAGGGTCTGATTGGCAGAAAGGAGAGTGGCTCCACTATCATCCCCACGGATGGGCAGCAAGGGCATAGTGCCAAACTTCTGATGGGCAAGATCAGAGGAGGAACGGCAACGTAAGACGACAGACTGTTGGTCATCATGCTAATGAGAGAGTGGGAGGTTAGCACCAGTGGACTTGGAAGGCACTGAGGGATATGACTGGGCTCTAGGACCACCAGAGACCCTGCCTTCAGCCTCTTCCTTCTCACCTGGGCTTTAAGGATACTGGTGGTCCAATCCCACATCTCATCTTCGTCAGTGCAGGACAAGTAGCTGCGAGTGATCAGAGTGGATTCAGGAAAGTGATGGAATCCTAGCACTAGGCATGAAGAAGGAAGGGGAGGAAAGGGGACAGGGGGCAGGGGCTGTGGAGATAGCTCGGTTGGCGTAGTGCTTGCCATGCAAGCATGAGACCAGACTTTGATCCCCAGCACCCATGTTTAAAAAAAAAACAAAGCTGGGCATGTTATCCCAGCTGGAGAGGTTGAGACAGGCAGGTCCCTGAGGCTCACTGGCCAGCCAGTTTAGCCTAATCAGCAAGCCCTACGTCCTAATGAATGACACCTGAAGTTGTCCTCTGGATTCCACATACATGAGTGTATACACACACACACACACACACACACACACACAGAGTGAGGGGCTGAGATAGAGGCACACCCAGCCAGGAGGTACTTACAGGTGCATCTTCTCCAATATCAAAGTAAAGCCCCATCTGGAAGGCAAAGGAAATCAGTACAGGGTGACTTCAGAAGCCAGAGGGGTGAAGGCAGAAAGGCCCTAAATGAGGGATAGGGAAGAAAACTCACAGTGTTGGAGGTTTTAACTTCTTTCGAATTCCCAGGTAGACCTTAGCACCTTCCAGAGACCACTCTCGTTCTGGTTTAGCACTCTGAGAATATGGGCAGAGGAAGTGAGGTTGAGAGGTAAAAGAACATCATAGTTAAGGTCAAGAAGTCATGGAAGCATTGGGACATGTGATCATGGACTCAGAGAAGTCAAGGTCAGGGAAGCAATGAGATCAGTGAGGGTGTGGGCTGTGGAGTCCAGGGGTTAGTACAGTCATGGCTCCTGCTACCTGGCTGGCCACTCAGCAACCCACCCCTCTAGCTCCAGGGCCTCACCTTCTTCTCCTTAAGCAGCAGGAGGCAGCGGCCACGCACCAAAAAGAACTTCTCCTGGAAGCGGCTTCCCAACAAGCGAGATGGTTCCTCACGACACCTCAACAGCCCCACCCGTGGGCTCTCACGACGAACTCCTGGGCACAGAAGGGCAATGCTGGATGGAGGCTCCTGGGAGAGAGGCTTGGGAAAAGCTGAGCTCAGAAGAGGAGGCTCACCTGTGAAAAGGCAGCCAGCTTGTGCCAGGGAGACTTTTCTCAGAAGCAGAGAGGCTGAGCAGGGCTCAGGAAGCTGGCACCATTGCAAGGCCTGCTCTAGGACCTTTTCCTTGGGGTGCAGTGGCCTCTCTGAAGGGAAACGTTGGGCAGATAGTAATCAGCATATCTGACCAAAGCCTAGAGCTCCCACATCATCCCCCTCTAGTCATTCATTCATTCATTCATTCATTCATTCATGCATGCATCCATCCAACTATCCACAGGTATTTATTTTAACAATGATTCTATGCCAGATACCATGCTGGCCCTGGGATGCAATGGTAAGCATGATATACATGGCTTTCCTTCCTGAAGCCACAGCCTAATGAAGGAGCCAATAGTAAACAGGTAGGCAAACAAAATATAGAGACCAGTAATTACTTAAAAAGAAACAATATGCTGAGACACAGTGGGGGAAAAGGGACAGGAACAAATTGACAGAGAAACAGAAAGACAGGTCACCAAATGAAATAAGACAGTCAGGCAAGGCCTTTCAGAAGTTGCATCTGTAGGTAAGGTATTAAGAAAGGCAGGCTGGGGGCTGGAGAGATGGCTCAGCGGTTGAGAGCACTGACTGCTCTTGCAGAGGACCCAGGTTCAATTCCTAGCACCCACATGGCAGCTACAAACCGTCCTTAACTCCAGTTCCAGGGGAATCCAACACCCTCTTCTGACCTCTGAGGCATTGCACAACACGGATGCGCTCACATACATGCAGGCAATACACTCATACACATAAAATTTAAAAATACTAAATAAAATATATTTTAAAAAAAGAAAAGAAAAGCAGGCCATGCTTTTACCTAAGATTATAGATGATCTTTTATTGTTGTTGTTTGTTTGTTTGATTGATTGATTGATTGATTGATTGATTGGGTTTATTTGTTTTTGTTTGTTGAGATGATGTCTCACTATGTAGTCCTGGCTAGCCGGAACTTGCTACGTAGACCAGGCTGGCCTCCAAACTTTGGCAATCTGCTGGCCTTTTCTGGTGTGTGCCACTACCCTCAGCTTCAGGTAAGATCTTATAAGATGAAATATAAGAACAAAGGTGGTGAGTCAGAAAATATGCACTTGGGGAACTAAACAGCCAGTGTGGCCAGACTGGGGGCAGAGGTGTTGTATATAGCTCAGTGGTGAATGCCTGCCTTCCATTCTCAAAGCCCTAGGTTCAGTTATCAGCACAGTGGGGGAGGACACACTGTGCTCTAGTAAAAAGACAACTAAGAAATGGGTGATGTGAGATGAGGCCTGAGGAACAGGCAGCAGCCATAAACCCAAGGTTTTGCAGGTCATAAGAAGGATTTTGAGTTTTATTCTAAATTCATTGGGAAACTATCAGAGGGTTTTAACCATGGGAATAGTATGATCTAATTTATGCTTGATACATCCATTTGGCTGCTGTGCAAAAAACGGATTATAGGAAGCAAGAATGGAACACTGTCCAACTACTTCCAGTTGAGAACCATGCATTTTAGTGGTTCGTGTTGGGACACATTAGGATAACGGTGACTATGACTAGGCGGTGGAAAGAGTGGAGATTGTGAGGAGTGACAGATTTGAATGAAATCAACTGGACTAGTTGGTGGGCTGAGTATGAAGATGAAAGAAGTGGGAGGTGGGGGGGGCGCTCCAGAGGACTCCTAGTCTTCTGGACTTAATTGCGTGAACTGTGGTTCTAGTTGCTGAAAAAGGAAAACCAGAAAACAGCCTGGTTTATATTGGAGGAGGGGACTGGGAATGAAGGAAATGTCAGTCTTAGACACTGTAAATTTGAGATGAATATGAGAAGTAGAAGTGTGAAGTAGGCACTTGGATATGTAAGTGCAGAGTGCAGAGGAGAGATCTGAGCCAGAGATGAAAGTGTGGGGTGGTAGCCAGGCATGGTAGTATATACCTATAATTCCAGTACTTGGGAGGCAAAAGCAGGGGAATTAACACAATTCAAGGCCAGTCTGATCTAGGTAGTGAGTTCTTGATCCAACAAGGCTACATAGTAAGAACTTGTCTTTAAATTAATTGATTAATTTGGGAGTCAATTAATGACAGTTAAAGCCACGGGGGAGGATGAGTTCATCCAAGATATAGAGAGAAAAGAAGAAAGGGCTCAGGATTGAGTCCTGGTCCTTCTAACATTTCAGTCTAGGAAAATGGCAAAGAGAAGCTCCCATTGAGATAGAAGGGAAACCAAGAGCTTGTGTGGTCCACTAAAGCCAAAAAGATTGAGAAAGAGAGAGAACATGCACAGAGGGAATGCCTTCTTAAGTGGGTAAGTTGACTAGGAAAATGTCCATTATATCTGTGATGACCTAGGTCACATGACCACACACACAAGGATGTGGTCACACTCACCAAGCTCTCCATGCTCAAGAATTTCAAACGTCATCCATAAGTCTGTTCCTGCTACTGTCCCTCGAATTTCCAATACCTGGTTAGTCAGTTCCTCAGCAGTTAGTGTTGGGGACACCTAAGATCCCAACAAGAGCAGAGAATCCATGTGATCAGACCATTGGCTTTTCCCCACCCCATTCTCTCTTCCCCTCCAGTCCCCTCTAGACTGACCTTCAGGGTAACACAGTTGTCTGGGTGTTGCTGCTCTATATAAACCTCCATGATAAGGTCTCCAGCCTGGGACAGCTGAGGAGAGGGGGAAAGGAGGACGCAGAGATTTCAAAAATACCAGTATCAGAGAATGCCTCATAGGTACTTCCCACAGCAAAGATCTCCTTCTAACCCTCACCTCCAACTTGGCTTGGGACCTGGAAGAGGAGAACTCCAGGAGGTGCGGAACTGCATGTTTAGCTGCATGTGGTGCTACCCCAGTGCCACACAATGACTGGGAGAACAGGTTTGTAGTCAGACTACCTGGGTTCCATCTCAGCCACTCACCATAGTGTGACCTTGAATAAGTGACCCCAAGAGCCTCAGTTCTTTATTTGAAAAAATGGGGTTACCTATTTCATGGAGTTGTGTAATGCTAAAGTGGGATTAGAGGTGCTTAGAGAATATAAGAAGTCCTCAATAATATTTGCTATTGTATTTTCCTGCCCCTGCCCCCACCACCCCCTCTCCTCCCATAAAGTCTCAGACTAGCGCAGACTGGCCTTGACCTCAATTTTGTTATAAAATAGGGTCTCAGGTAGCCTTGAACTTTCTATGTAGCTGAGGGTGACCTTGAACTTCTGATCCTCCTGTTTCTACCTTCTGACAGCTGGGATTACAGGCATGTGTCACCAACTCCGTATTTTTTATGTGGAGCTGGAAAAAGAATCCAGAGCTTCATGCATGCTAGGCAAGAACTTTAGCTAAGATACATCTCCATCTTAGTCTGTAGCTCTCTGTGTAGCCAGATTTCTGATTCTCCTGCCTCCACCACCCAAATGCTAGGATTACAGGCATGTTGGGGTCTCTTATACTTAGAAGTGAAATGCTGGAGGTGCAGTTCAGCGATAGAGCACTTGCCTAACAAGTGTGAGGCTTTTTTTTTTTTTTTTTTTTGGACTTTTTGAGACAGGGTCTCCCTGTAGCCCCAGCTGTCCTGGAACTCACCATGTATACCAGGCTGGACTTGAATTCACATAGATCTGCCTGCCTCTGCCTCCTGAGTGCTGGGATTAAAAGTGTGCACCACCACACCAGGCATGAGGCTTTTTTATTTTTTCAAATCCCCAGTATCACACATACACAAAAATAGTAAGGTTCTGCTACCATTGTTTTGTAATGAATCTTTGTGGCAGAACAAATGGAGCAAACACATTGCTCAAAGCATCCTTCCTGGGGGATCCCCTGTCTACCAAAGAGCTGACAGTCAATGCACAGAAGGACAGGCTAAAAGGAAACTTCCTCTAGTGGGCAGAAGAGCCATTTCCTATCATGGTGTGCCTCCTGCCATCTTTCAGCAATCTAAGATCAGAGCTGGTTACCTGCACATCCTTCCAGGTGGTGATGAGACTGACTTCCAAGTCAATCTGAGCTGCCTGGTCAGAGTCAATCTGCAAAAGATCCAAAAGGTGGTGTGGGGTTGCTAGAAAAAGAGGAAAGCAGGGCAGAACTGAAGGCCAAAGGGGCCATGGACAAGAAGGTTGGAGGCCTGAACTACAAGGAATCAACAGGGAGAAGATATTGGGGGTTAGATTGTGGGAGAAGCCCAGAGCTCTGAGAGGAGGTTCCCAGTGCAGAGAAGCTTCGGAGGGCTAGTCTAGAGGTCTGGGGGATGGAGAGTCAGAGTCTGGGTCTCACAGAGGTAAGGCCATAGGTCATAGATCATGGTCGGGAAAGCCTTACATCAAAGACAGAGATGTAGCCATCGATGAGCTCCTGCAGCACCCGCACCTCATGCTCTCCCCGCCCATCCGTCTGGAACACACTAGGTGCAAACAGCAGGGCCAGGTTCCGTGTACACATCTGGTTTAGGGATGCACACTTCTGTACCCTGCAGAGGGGAACTAGGGTCATGAGGAGTGCAGCTCATGCAAATGTTTACTATACATTTATGGTATGCCAGGCTCAAGGCTAAGTACTAGGGATATGTCAGTAAATAAGATAATATTGGCCTCAAGGAACTTTGAATCTCTCAGGGACACAGTTAAGGTATGGGTGACCACAAATTGAGCAGGGGCCCACATGTAAGGGGAAGGCAGTAAATATTTTAGGCCCTCAAGCCATATGGTCTGTCATAACTCCTCAGCTCTGCTGTTACACTGCCAAAAAGCCATAGATGACATAAATGAATGGGCAGGACTTTACACTTTACATACAAAGTTTTATTTGGAAACTCTGGCAATGGGCTGGATTTGATACTTGGGCCTGTAGTTGGCAAACCTACATATTATATAACCAGTACAACACAGCCAGGGATTCACCCTCACGTCATTCAAAGGCTTCTCTCCCCAACAGGCCCATACAGGTATTTTTGTATCTTATCCATTTTTATATCTCTTACAGTTAATCACAGAATAATTTTTAAGAGTGATTATTTCTGAAGGCTTGTTACATGCCATGTGCTGTACTAGGAATTTCACGTGGATTATCTCATTTCATTCTCATATAACCTATCAGGTAGAAACTTCATTACATCTCATCTTCCGCTTAGGAATAAGCAAACTGAGGCTCAAAGAGAACAGACAGCTAACCTAAAATCACACAGCTAGAATAATAGAGTCAGATTAAAGCCTGTTTGCTTGACCCCCAAATCCATCCTCTGAACCTTTGTCTACAACACCTTTACTTAACGGCTATGTGAAAAATGAATGAATGAATGAATGAATGAATGAATGAAATTGTGGTACTGGATTGAGGTGATGAAGGACCAGGAAATGAAGCTGAGTGGGCCTAACCATACTGACCGATAGAGATGCCCAATGAGTGCGGCCAGTGTACGTTGGTTAATTCGAGGCAGGCAACCAATCACTTCTTTGTATTTCTCCAGGCGCTGATTCTTCTGCGGAAGCTCTGGGGATGGAGGGGAGGAAAGATGGAGAGGATCCAAGAAGAGACAATGAAGGCTAGGAGCAGAGATTTGGGGAAAAACAAAACCAGGATGGAACAGAGGTGTCTCTTTCTGCCTCTTAGTTCCTGAGCCAAGTCTCTGGATGATCGCCCAGGATGGGGAGTGTTGAGGAGGGGGCTTCCCAATCCCACAAGAGAACTCCATGGTTTCTGATAGGGAAGGATGGAGATTCCCAGTTGGGTCTTGGGAGTACCTGCAGCCTCCCTCCAGCGAGGCAGCAACCGAGCTGAGGTCACAGGGTCATCAAGCTCTCGAAAGAAGCGCTTGAGTGTGTCAGTGACATCTTCCACAAAGTGTTCCCTTGGTCTGAGCTTCACTGACCGGGCATCCCGCCGGAACTCAGCCAGGAGTCTCAGGCTGCGGGCCCGAGCACCCCCTTTCCGATATACACCTTCTAGCTGAAGCCCTGAAAATAGCCAGAGGTTCCTGTTTACCATTACCCAAAAGACAGAGTACCACCCAGCCAGAGGCCCCTCTCTACCATCCACCCAGTGGCCCCTCTCCAACTCCTCCATGGTATGTGGGTACTTGGTCTCAGCTACCTGTTGGGCTAGTCTTTGTTCTCAACTCCCTGCTTGAAAGTCCTTTCCTGACCTCGCTGTCACACTTGGCATCCCCATCATGCCGCAGCTCTCACTTTTATTCTTAAGAAGTACTCCCTGAAATCACGTAATAGTTGACCTGCATTAGCCACACCCTCTGTATTTAAGTATTCACCTGTTTACCAAAATTTATTTGTAACTCTTATCATCCGTAAGTCATTGTTCAGTATCCATGGGAGACTGGATCCAGCAGCCCCCTAAAAATAACAAAACCTATGGCTGTACAAGTCTTATATATCAAAAGGTGTATGTAACCCTATGTACATCATCTCCAGGTAACTTATAATACCTAATATGTTGTAAATCACTGTTATGTTGGGGCTGGAGAGATGGCTCAGCAGTCAAAAGCACTGACTGCTCTTGCAGAGGACCCGGGTTCGATTCTCAGCACCCACATGGTGGCTACGAACCGTCCTTAACTCCAGTTCCAGGGGAATCCGAAGCCCTCTTCTGACCTCTGTGGCATTGCACTACACGGGTGCACTCACATACATGCAGGCAATATACTTGTACACATAAAATAAAAATAATAATTAAAATATTTTTTAAAACCTGTTATGTCTTATGTACAGAATAATGACAAGAAAAGTCTACATATTCATTACCATTTTTTCAAATATTTTCTATCTTCAGTTGATTGCATATACATATGTAGAAACTGTGGCTATAGAGAGCTAACTGTACTTTTAGTACTTCCACAGTAATTTATGAACATGTGCAGAGTAAGTAAAAACTTGATTCCTCCTCCCATGCATATGTTCCTTGCTAAGATCTCAGATTATAAGCAAATATCCCCTTTTTTTCTTTCTTTTTGCGGTGCTAAGTAGAGAACCCAGGGCCTCACACATGCTAGGCAAATACTCTACCACTGAGCTATA
The DNA here is from genome assembly GCF_000622305.1 of Nannospalax galili. Lineage (NCBI taxonomy): Eukaryota > Metazoa > Chordata > Mammalia > Rodentia > Spalacidae > Nannospalax > Nannospalax galili. The sequence goes on from NW_008340429.1 coordinate 1,458,689, forward strand.
TCTTTAGTCACATATGTCCCTTTTACAAGATATTTAGACACACTTTTCTCTTTTTTTCTTTTTGTTGATGATTTCACAGCTTTAAAATGTCCCCCAATATGTGCAAAGCTGAAATTCTATCTAGTGTTTCAAAGCATAAGAGCACTGTCATATGTCTTTCAGAGCACATTTGTGTGGATTAGCTAAGCTCCATTAGTGTATAAGTTACGCTGCCACTGTATTTGAGTTCAATGCTAATGAATCAATCATA
>NW_008340429.1:1459006-1500473 GCF_000622305.1 Nannospalax galili
TTTAAGGATTGGTTGATAAAAGTATTGTAACCAGAAGTTCGGAGGACCTAATCCTTTTTTTCCCTTGGGGCAGTGATTCAGTACTCACTAATTAAGTGTTTGCAATGGCTTTATAGAACATAACTCCTGCAAATAACGAGAACTGATAATGTTTGTTTCCTTAATACCTGTCTCTCCCAGTAGTCTATGAGCCTTGTGGGGCCTTCCCTCTTCTCTGACACCTCCCCACTGTCTGGCACATGGTAGCAGCTCAACCAGTATCTATCAAATGAACATGGGAATGCAAGGACCCTGGAAGGGAAGGCGTGCCCACCCCAATGCCTTCTCTCAGGGCCTCAGACAGAATTTCTCCTGTGAATACAAGGGAAGGTAAATATAAATATATATATTTATGTGTCATATATATATATATATGACACTAGTGAGTGGGAGGTCACTGCCAAGGTGGGGAGAATGCCATTAGCCATTGACTATTCATTATCCATGACTAGTAAAGTACAGCTCTTTGTAGAGTCATGGAGGTTCCTTTTTTCCTCCTCCTCCTCTTCCTCTTCCTCTTCCTCCTCCTCCTCCTCCTTCTTCAATATTAAGGATTAAACCCAGGGCTGTTTACGTGCTAGGCAAGAACCCTGCCAATAAGTGATATCTCCAGCCCTTTATATGTGTAAATGTTTTGTATATACATGTATGTGTACATACAGGAATGTTTTCATGTATGTATATATGTATATGTTTTTTTCTTCTCATAATTTTTGGGTTTATTTTTAGTTTATGTTTATGAGTGGTTTTCCTGCATGTTAGTGCACCACATGCATGCAATGCCTGTGAAACCCAGAAGAGGGCATTGGAGCCCCTGGAACTGGAGTTGCTGACAATTGTTAGCCGCCATGTGAGTGCTGAGAACCAAACCTGGGTCTTGTACAAGAGCAGCCAGTGCTCTTAGCCACTGAACCATCTCTCCAAGCCCCTTTTTATATTTTTTATTTTGAGACAAGTTCTCATTAAGTTGCCTATGACAGCCTTGAGCTTTTTCCACAATCTTGGTATGTCTTGAACGTACAATCCTCCTGCCTCAAATTCCAGACTAACTATGATTATAAGCCTGTGCCAGGAGGTCTGGCTGTTGTTATTTTGGTACTGGGGATTGAACCCAGGACCCTGTAGCCTTTTGGTTTTCTATGAGTTTTTCTTTTCAAATATCCAGCCTCCTAAAAATGGTTCATAGAGGATGTAGATTCTGTTTGCTCCTTACTTGGCAACCACTTGCATTGCTGACCCATTAGTCCTGGACAATCTCTCCCCACAGAATAATTCTGCTCAGACCTTCAGGGATTTTGTGGCCTTCACAGCTTGGTTCTTGCCTTATAGCTGCCTCCTCTCTATCCAGGCTTTGAATCCTAGGTCACATTTCTTGTGTTTCTCTCACCCTCTGTGCCCGGGTAATGAAATCTCTGAAAACAGACAGCCTGCCAGGCTGTGCTCTCAGAGCTTGACATGCATCATCACCTTGTCAGACAAGACTGAAAAATGAGGACTGTTAGCTCTTTATAGGTAAAGAAACTAAGGCCCAGAGATGTAAAACAGTTTGCCAAGAATCTTGTGGCCAGCTAATGTCATGTTTCAGGTAATTCACAATCCCCACCCCCTTCCCAACACAAACACACTGGCTGTGTCTGCCTTCTCCAACCCTTCCTACTGGCTCAGTGTCAACCAGTGCCCACTCACCATGCTGCGTGACAAAACTGATGCAGGCGTCCACAATGATAGGGATATTGCCCCGGCTCATCTGCTGCTCTTGCAGCCCTGTGCCACCCCCTCCAGCAGCACCCCCAATGGCTGAATTCCATGCTGCAAAGTCTAGCCGGCCTTCCCCCTGCAAATACAGGGTCCTAAGACCCAAGACACCTGAGTTAGAGTAAGCTCCAGAGGTCTTCTGACTGAAGCTGAGAACGTCGAGCTGACATCGCAGGGCTACCAGCAGGGGGCAGCAACACCAAGCCCAGATGGTCCTTAAGCTGGGGAAAGCAACTTTGAGGAAGCAGGCTTAGTACTGGGGGAGGGGGTAGAATGGGGGTAGAATGGAGGGGTGGGGGTCAGAGGCTGGGTTCAAAGAGTCAAAGGTATGTAGAACATTTACCTTCCTGTCTCTACCAGGACCAAATGCTCCTTTTTATCTGGGGTGTCAGCTGCAGAGACCACACCTGTAGGAGAATCCTTGGGTATTACCATCATCATCATCATAGTGAAGACTACTAAGTGGTTAAGCTTTACAAACAATGCTCCACTAATATAGCTATATGATACAAACTATTACACACGTTACATTCAATTGCTCAGAGTTTAAATAATTTACCTCACATTACTTGCTACATGATGGCAAAACTGATCTAAAAACCCAGGTCTCTTGTTGCCAAACTCCTACCGTGTTCCTCTTTTATGAAGAAAAGTAGTGAGGATGCCCAGTCCCTTCTGCTAGTCCCCAAGCTGTAAATAATACTTACTGAGTACTCACAAGTTGTCTCTTGCCAGGTTCTATGATAAGCATTTATATGTACTTCCTTATTTGACCCTCACTCTAACTCTTGGAGAAACTAAGGGTTCTGTTTTAAAGCAAGGAAACCAAGGCATAAAGAAGTAGAAGAACTTGTCCAAAGGCACACAGCTAGAAAATGATGGAGATGGGGTTTAAGTCTAGGTAGTTCGACTTTATATCAGAATTTATATCTGAAGCCACTACGTTCTGTTCTTTGCCATAAGAATCTGAAACTTCAAAAAAGCTACTCTCACACCCTCCCATGGCCACCCTTCAGCCCTGTACCCCTGCTCACTGATCTCCTGTAGACGCCGTAAATGCACCATGTCCTCAGGGGCTGGTGGGCCAGGGCTGGGTGCTGGACACAGGAAGAGGTGGTCACCACGAAGGAGGCCAAACCCTGACAGCCAGAGGCCAGGATCCAGGGCTGCATGGGAGGGGGACCGCAGCCACAGGCGACCCATCCGCAGCAGCCCAGGGCCCAGCAGCTGGTGACAGCTGAGCGGGGAGAACCACTGTGGAGGCAGAGGGAGGACAAGGATGGGGAGAGGAGGTAGGGAAAGAGGCAAGGGGCAGGGAGGCAAATCAGAGTGAGAGATGGATGAAGGAGAAAGGAAAAGGGGAAGAGAGCAAAGAAGAGACCCGGGGAGATGAACAGAAGACAGGAAAGAAACTCAGTTCAATTTGCTCCAGCATGGAGAAGGCCCTGTGTGGATGCCTTGCTCCCTAAGTGAGGTGGGAGGGTAAGAAAGAGGGAGTAGGCAGCATGCTCTACTGAAGCCATAATCCAGGCAACACTCCCCAGGACACTGTGGGGAGATTTCATTGAAATCTTCCTAAGTGGAGTATTTCGAGGTCCCCCTCAAAGCAGTTCTGTTCCAGCTATATGGGTAAAGGACCAGGGTTTGTTGCTGTTGTTTGTTTGTTTGGTTGGTTTTTTAAGGGTTCCAATCTGTCACCAACACTTTTGTTAAAAATAGTAAAAATGAATTGCCAGAAAATGAAGATTAGGAAACAAAGACACACAGTTCCTAAACTTGTATAATTAGATTCAACAAATAAAGTTGCTTTGTCAAATTGCTATGAAAGATTCAAAATGTTTCCTCTTGGGTTCTGTGTTTATCCTGCCATGGACTGGAACAGTCAGGGGACCATGGCACAGTGAAACAGTCCTCATAGTGCATGGGTTATTGGGGTGGACAGGGGAGACTGAGAGGGCAAGCCCTGAGGGATATGGAGATGATAATTTGTTAGAGTGAGCAGTTATAGGAGGGTGGGAGTATGGGGTCACAAGCAGAAGAGTGGAGGATTTCCTACAGATTTTCATTTGCTGCAGAGTGACATGGGGAGGCCAGAAAGTGGCCCTTAGCCTTTGGACATAAGAAATCACTGGTGACATTTAGAGTAGCCACTTAGGAGAGTCTGGGCAGAGGAAGGCAGTTATAAGGAGTGAAGGAAGAACAGCACTCTGCACACAACTTTCTGAGAAGTTGTCAGAAGGGAAGAGGGCACCAGGGTGAAAAGGTGAAGGTGGAGCAGAGCTTAGAGAAAAGCTGTGTTAGGGTGGGAGAGACTGTCGTCATCATTGTCATCACCACCACCATTATTTCAACACCCACAGACAGGGCTTACTGTGTGTGGGCTTCATATGTCACTTAATCCTCATCCCTAGGGGTGAGTCTTACACCCACTCTGCAGACATGGAAAAGGTCCCGAGACTGAGTTGTAGGACTCAGATCTCAGGATGTCTGACTCTGGGGCCTGAACTTTTACTTCTAGGAATGGAGGCAAGGATGGAAAGATTGGCTTATTTAGTAATGGAGAGGATGGGTTAGACAAGAAAAGCTTTTAGCTGGCCATGTGGCACATACCTGTAACTCTAGAGCTCAGGAGGCAGAAACAGGAGGATTGCTGAAAGTCTGAGGTCAGCCTGGTCTACATATCAAATTTCATGCTAACCAGGGCTATATAACAAGACCATGTTTCATTAAAGAAAAGGAAAAAAAATTTGGCTGGAGAGACAAATTTGGCTGGTGCTCATTACGTAAAGGCACTTGCCACACAAGCCTGACAATTTGAGTTTGATCTCTGAAACCCACATAAAGGTAGGAGACAACCAACTCCACAAAGTTGCCCTCTGACCTAAACATGTGTACCATGCATGCTCCTCCCCCCCATTAAAAAAAACACTGATTAGAGATGTAGCTCAGTTGGTAAAGTGCTTGCCTTGAATGTACAATGGCCTGATTTGATCCTTTCAACCACAAACTGGATATAGTGGCACATGCTTATAATCCTAACAATTGGGAAGCAGAGACAGGAGGATCAGCAGTTCAAAGTCATCCTTGACTACATAGCAAGTTAGAGGCCAGACTAGAATACATAAGACCCTGTCTTTTTTTAAAATTATTTTTTAATTCTGTGTATGAGTGTGTTGTCTGCATATGTTTAAGTGCACCCATGTCTTGCAATGCTCTCGAAGATCAGAAGAGGGTATTGAATTCCCCTGGAAATGGAGTTACAGTTGGTTGTTAGCCACCATGTAGGTGCTGGGAATTGAACCCCGGTCCTCTGTAAGAGCAGCCAGTATTCTTAACCACTGAGCCATTTCACCAGCTCCCTGTTTTGTTGTTATTGTTGTTTTTAAATTTTTTATTTACTATTTTTATTTTATGTGTATGTGTGTATTGCCTGCATGTAAGTAAGTGCACCCGTGTTGTGCAATGCCCGAGGAGGTCAGATCCCCTGGGACCGGAGTTACAGACAGTTGTTAGCTGCCATGTGGGCGCTGGGATTCAAACCCGGGTCTTCTGCAAGAACAATCAGTGTTCTTAACCGCTGAGCCATCTCTTCACCGCCTCCCCCCCACGTTTTTGTTTTTGAAAGTAGCTTTTTCTTGTTTCAAAAACCTGGGGGGCAGGAGTAGGGTAGCAAGAGTGAGGGTCAGCTTCTCTGTGGGAAGAGGCCAGGGCACAGTGAGGCTGGATCATGAGCTCTAAAACAGAGGCTTAAGTTTTAGTCCTGTACTCTGCTGCCTCCTAGCTCTGTGACCTTGACCAAGTGACTTCATAACCTCTAAGACTGAGTTTCCTTTCATAGAACATTAATAATTCTTACCTCTAAGAGTTGTTGTAAAAATTAAATGAGGTATTGAGTGGGCACTTCTTAAAACACAGGGTTGGAATACATGCTCAGTCACCTTAGGCTATTTGTTATTGCAAGTGGTAAGAGTGATTATACAAACATAAGTGAAAGGATGGAAGCAGGTGAAGACAGAGACACATGAGGTGTTAAAGAGGAGCCTTGGCCTCCTTACCTTGCCCACTGCACTGATCCAGGCCTCCAGACTGTCTGCTCCATCTGCGCCAAAATGCTGGATCCTGCCCCCAGTGAGGATGAGCTCGAAGGAAAAAGGGAACCTGTAGGGAAGATGAGGTCAGGGGGACAGCAGTGACCACTGAGAGTGCTGCCAGGCTGGGCAATGGAAAGAGCAGGAGGGGGTGTTACCTGTCGAGGTCACCTGGGTCAGCAGGTGGGGGGCTTACACCCAGACATACAACATCCTGGGGCTGGATGAGGCTGAGAGGTTCAGAGCTGCTCTCTGATGCAAACATTTCCAGAGCAGCTCCCAGCACACACCACAGGCGGGGAGGAGCTAAGTGGAAGAGAGATGGTGGAGGAGACATCTGCCCCACTGTCATAGTTCCCATTTACTTATAGTTCCCATGTACATATTCCATGTCAAACCTTCTGCTTATGAATGATACCACATAATATTCACAGTACCCTATGAAGTGGATTTCATATTCAGTACTGTTCTGCAGACAGGGAAACTGAGGATCACCATTTGAGCAGCATGCCCAAGTCACACAAGTAGGAAGTAGTATAACTAGGATTTGACCCAGACAGTCTGACTTCAGAGCAGAGGCTAGCTATCACCACCCAGTCCTGCAACCTGGCCCAGTCACTCATTCACTCCAAGCACTCCAGTCCACTCCAGGGCACGGCCCCACTTTCCCATCCAGCCCCTGTTCTTCCTGTCTCTCTACATTCACACATTCACACCTATCCCACTCTCTGCCCATTTCCTCCCATACCCTCATTGCCCCTCACCATCCCGGCCCTTTCGAAGGGGTGCAGCTCCAGCCTTGGTGCTGATGGGACCACAGTATAGGAAGCTGCTATAAGTGGCAGGCACTACCACCTCATTGTATACACCAGGGGAAGAGTCTGTAAGAGGAAAAGGGGGCTCAGGTGAGTCCAGAGCAATGAGATGGCCAGATTCCCTTTGGGAAAGGGATCCAATAGGGGAAGACCATAGGACCCATCTCCCCTGGCAGCATGCTCAAGTGGAGCCCAATGGGGCTGAGGCCCTCACCATCTAGACTGGAAGATGGTGGTGGGGGGATGAGGACATACATAGTCCATGCCTGCCTACCCCTCTCCCCACCAGCCAGACAACCAGGAAGGCAGTTCTGGATGGGGACTTCAGAGTGTGGCCACATTGTAAGTGTCTTGGCCCATCTGGCCTGACAAATGGAGACCAGCATCATTAAGCCAACCACTCCTTTGAGCAATCAGACTGTCCCTAGACATACAACATCTCATACAAGATGAGACCTGACTTGTAGGTTGATATTCTCCTGAAGGTCTGGCACTAACAGTTGCCTATTCCAGGCAGTGATCTCAAGCCCTCATAAGTCATCCCTCTACCTCAAGAAACAGGTTCTGGGGGATAAGGGGTTGGGAAACTGCCATGCCAGGCCACTGTGATAGATCAGGCAATGGGGTAATTGGAGCCCCCTGGAAGAACCAAATCACAGGTTGGGACTGAGAACTCCTAGGGAGAGAGAGCCAGTACTTGGGAGGATGACCTGGTGGTAGAAGGCTAAGCAAGCTGCCATTGAGGGCTGAGGGAGACCAGGGCTCCTCTCCCTCAGAGGCTTCAACACAGAGGATCTGGGTCATGTTCTTCAGCAGGTTGGGACCCGCCATAGCTGTACACAGTGCCTGCAGGGGAAGAAAGGCCTCTGTCAGCCCCACACCCAACCTGAGAGCCCCAGAGACAGTCTTTTATCACCAAAAGCAGCCTTTATCACCCAAGTCTAGGCATTTCAAGACAGACTGCCCCGCATGAACTCCAACCTGTCCCTCCTACCTGTAGAAGCTGGCTATGATCTGGATGCTGAGGGTGGGGTTTCCGGAAGAGACCCAGCTTATACTTTCGGGAGATGAACTCTCCCCGGGGGCCAGGGGCAGAATCTGGATGCAACCCCTCACCTGGGGGTAGTGCACCTGCCCAGAAGCGGTTGGCACGATCATTTCCCAGGACAATAAACAACTGCAGGTTGACAAGAGGCAAAGGAGAGTGACCAAACTTAAGGATCCCTAGACAGTCCAGTCCTAGCTCTGGGCTGTTTTTGAATGTTTCCTTTCCATCCCTTCCCCTCCTCCCTCCGAAGACCCCTCACCTGCACAATCTCATTACTCCAGACACTCGTGTCCAGCTTCAGACTCTGCACCTTGGAGATCCCAGAGCCCAGAGCCCGGTGCTGACCTGTTAGAGGGGAAGACCATGTGTATTCTGAGTTCTTCTGCTCCAGTCTCTCTACCCTAGTCCCTTTCCTTCTCCCCATTTGGGCTCAAGCTCCAGCTCTCACCTGCACATTGCTTGCAGATGACCACCCCAAGGTTGACAGCAGCCCAGTCTGGGCGAGAGACCCCGCAGTCTGCACAACGCCGGTTTGCCCGATTTGACCAGACCTTCTCAGCCACTTCATAGTCAGACAGAGTCTCAGTTACTGCTTCTTGCAGAGCAGCTGCCCAGCTCTGCCGAGCACCCCCAGACTCGGCTGTGAAGCTGAGGGATGGAGAGCCAGTCCATGGGAATGGGCCTCCCTTCATGTCCCATCCCAGTGCCCGTTTCTACAGGAGCTACTACAAGCCACATGTAGGCCAGCCCAGATCCTCTTGACATCTTTTTTCAAGTCAGGGTCTCATCTATCCTAGACTAGCCTCAAACTTCTGTGGTTGAAGATGACTTTGAACTTCTAATCCTCCTGCTTCTACCTCTCAAGTACTGGAATTACAGGCATGCACCATGTCTGACTTGTGCAGGGCTAGGGATCAAACTCAGTACTCTGTGCATGTTAGGTATATACTCTATCAACTGAGCTACATCCCAAGCTTCCCTTCCTGACATCTTGGCCTTGTTCACTGGATTCTCATCATTTATATCTATTGATATCCTTTTGAGAAGGTCTCCAGTCCTCTTCACCTTTCTGCCTCCCCTGAAAAGACCCCCCAGCCTTGCCTTTCACCAGTCCAGGCCCACCTGAAGCATCGATGGGGTGTGAGCAGGTCAAAGCTTCGACTCTTGGTCTCCCGCACGCTGCAGCCTTGTAGTTCAATGAAGCAGATCCCAATACCCAAAGAGAAGGCCTAGCAGGGGGTGGAGGGGATAACACTGTGAGATGCCAGAATGGGCTAGCCAGGCTCATCAGCCCCTGCCCAGCCCTCCTTACTTGCTCACTCTTGTACAAAGCCAGTTCTCCAGGGCTCAAGGCAGCAAACACCTTGGCTTTATGTCCACGCAGCTCCAGCATGCCAGTGCGGAGAGGTCGTGGTGGGTGTGGGGGTCGGGGGTGGCCCAGGAGGCGCTGCTCCTTCAGGCAGGATTGCAGTGTGGAGCACCATATGTCCCGCTGAGCTGGTTGGGAACAGAGAAGCTGGTCAGTGCGCTGTGTGCTCACCCAGCCTTCTTCTTACCCTAATCAGTGGGCTCTGGCCCTCACCTTCGCTCTCTGTGCGGAACACGAACACCCTCTGGCCAGTAATAACCTGGAATTTGTTGTCCTTGCTGCTGCGGGTCATCTCAATGGCAGTCAGAGGGATCACACCCTTGGGGAAGGGGTCCTGGAGAGAGACCTCAGTGATCCATGGGGATAGGAACTGAGCTACATGTACTGACCTGGGTCCAGGACTAGCTTTCATGACATCAGCACTCAATCCACAACATGGATTAGCTTTCATGAGATCACCACTCAATCCATGGTAACAGCTGTGGAACCAACTACCTTAGATGCTGACATCAGGCAGTTGTGGCCATCCTCCCCCATGGGCTTCACTCATTTTAATCATGAACTGGGATCTCTTAGCACTCCCTATCCTTCTCTGTCTGGTATCCATGTAGCATCTCCAGTCCCCCACCTTGTCACTGCCAAAGTACATCAGATTCCTTCCATTGAACTGCACAAAGCGTCTCTGAAAGACATAATTTCTGAGAAGGAAGGGGCCAAGGTCAGTAAGTGTTTGGGGATACACGATGTGGGGGATCACAGGGCCTAGAACCTGTCTCCCACCTCTCAGCCTCCCTTCCCTTCCCTCCCCTCCCAGCAGCCCCACCCTTGAGGTGAGAGCTTGTCCAGCCAGCCGCTAAGCAGGGGTATGGGGCGGTCTGCTGTGGAGGAGAAGCTGGCATAGGGTGAAATGAGGTCATCATTGGTTTCCTCTGTGTCCTGGGTGGGCAGTGAAAGGATGGAGTCCCCAGGTAACTCGAGACTGGCATAGCCAGCGTCTTCCCGTGCCTCCAGATCCTGCCTGCTGAGCCTCATGGGCACAAAAGGAAAGAACACATGTCAGACCAAGTACTTCGAACAATCTCTTGGTAATTTCTCTAACCCCATTCATAGCACCTGTAGATGTCTGGCCGATACAAGATTTGTTTTTTAAATAGGGTATGGAAGCTAAGAACCCAAAAGGTTGTCTTGTAGCTTCTTTCTGAGCATGCCTGGGATTTTTACTGGGAAAATTTCAGTTTTCCTACTCTGGAAAAGAGGGAAAGATGTGTAGGATCTTCCTGTCATGGTCGCTCATGGCTCATCAATATATCTTATTGTTTTGTTTTGTTTTGTTTTGTTTTGTTTTCCTCCAAAATGTTCTTGACTTTCTCTCCCTGGACCAGTTTCATCAGTTCTTACTGGCATAAAAAAAAACTGCCCAACTGGTCACCTGCATTCTTGTCCTCCCTCCCACAATCCATTCTCCCACAGCCACTAGTGCTCTTTTAAACATGCAAATGAGGGACTGGAGAGATGGCTCAGAAGTTAAGAGCACTGGCTGCTCTTGCAGAGGACCCAGATTTGATTCCCACTACCCACATGGTGGCTAACAACTGTCTGTAATTCTAGTTCAGGGGATTCCGACGCCCTCTTCTGATCTCCTTGGGCATTGCATGACACGAGTGCACCTACCTACATGCAGGCAATACATTCATATACATAAAATAAAAATAAAAATAAAAATTTTACAGACACTTAAAATTGAATCTCTGGGAGTTAGGCCCAGACACCTGTAGCTTTAAAAGTTCCCAGGCTATGGGATAGGTAAGGTTGAGAACCACTACTCTACCCTATTTGTTTCCTACTGTTTTGAGAAACTGAAGCAATCAGACAAGAACCCCACAGACTCACAGTGCCACATCTACGCAATTTCACGCCCATACTCTGCCTAACTCCTGTGACTGCAATAAACACCGGTCTAAAACCAGACTCCTCTGTGCACTCGATCCTCAACTCTCACCTACACAGAGATATCACTGCATATTTTCACACCTTCCCCTCCATACACTTCTCCACCAAGCTGTTCTTAATCATTTACAAACATATACAACCTTCCATCCTATAAAAAACCCTTTGCTTGACTCCACCTCCACCATTAACAGTCATTCCAAATCCTTGTTCTGTACAGAAATACTCAACATTGTCTATGGTTTCTAATTCCTCTCCTATTCATTCCCCTCCACACCTCTCTGTCTCTGTCTCTTTGTCTCTCTCTGTCTCTGTCTCTCTGTCTCTGTCTTCTCTCTCTCTCTGTCTCTCTCTCTCTTTCTCTGTGCTTCTGAAACAGGGTCTCAACTATGTAGCCCTGACTGGCCTGGAGCACTATATAGACAAGGCTAGCTACAATCTTGCAAACTGAGATTAAAGATGTGTGCCACCAGGCCCAGCTGCTAATCTCTCTTAAACAATGATCAGGCTTTCATCCCCTCCACTCCAAGACTGCCCTTGTCAAGTCCCCAGTGACCTCCATCGTGTGGATCCCAGTGGTCAATTCTCAGTCCTAGTTTACTCAGCAGCAGACCCCTCCACAGCATGACACAGTTGGCCTCTCCCTCTTGTTTGCACACTACCTTCCCTTGACTCCAATAATATCACCTTCTGGCTTTCCTTCTCCTTCTCTAGCTATTCCTGTTCAGTCTGTTTTGATGATTCTTCCTGTTTCCCAAACCTCTTGATGTGGGAGGGCACCAAGACTCTGATCTGGGTCCTCTTCTCTTCACATTCTCTCTAAATGCTGATAGTTCCCCTTTTGTCAGACAGCTCACCCAAACTCTAGGCCTGTATGATCAGCAGTCTTATTTGTCATCTCCTCTGGGTGTACATTTAGTATAGGTGTCCAAATTCAACATGTCCAAAACAGAACTCCTGGTCACCCCCCACCTCCCTCCTGTTTGATGCACAGTGCTCCTCATCGCAGACCATAGTAACTCCATGAACTCTCAGGTGTGAAAAACAGTGCTGCCCAATAGAAGTCAACAAGGACGACACATGTAATTTAAAATTTTCCAGTAGCAACATTTAAATTAAAGAAATAGACAAATTAACTTTCATAGTCTATATTTATGTAACACAATATATCCAAAACATTGGAGCTAAAGAGATGGCTCAGTGGATAAAGCGCTTGCTGCATGACTATTAGGACCTGAGTTCAGATCCCCAGCACACACGAAAGTGAGGCACTGTGGTGGACATCTGTAATCCAGCACTGGGTGAAGGGAGGGCAAAGGCAGGCAGATTCCCAGGGCTTACTGGCTAGCCAGCCTAGACAAAATGGCAAACTCCAGGTTCTGTGAGAAACCCATTTCAAGAAATAAGATGAAGAGCAACACAGACTCCTAACATCATCCTCTGGCCTTGACACATACGTGTGTGGGCAAGCTCATCCATGCACACATATACATACATCACACATACACACACTGAAAGCATTACTAAGGACATTTATTTCTGTATCTATTTATATTCACCCAGTATTTTGTTTGTAGTAAGTCCTGGCAGACATTTTACATTTTCAGCTCTTCTCAGTGCAGATTAGCATGCTTCACATGCTCAGTAGTCCTATGTGGTTAGTGGTTACCATACAGGAGAGCAGAGGCTCATGCTGAAGCCCTCAAACTTAATGTTTGACTGTTATTTTCCTCTCACACACCAACTTAATATGACAGTTTACCCTCAAAATACAGCCATTTCTCATCACTGCACTCTGAGAACCTCCTAACTGTCCTCTGCTACTTTCCCCCCACACACCATTCTTAACAGAGCAAGAGAGGGGTCCTTTCATAGTCTACGTCAAAACCCTTGGAAGGCTCCCCATTTTACAATCTAAGTCAAAGCCCTCTGATGGCCCCCCATTTCACGGAGTGTAACAGCACCTTCCCTATAGGTTTTACCATGGGGCCCCTTTACTTCTGACATCATCGGCTCAGCCAGGCCCATCTGCCCCAGCTACACATCTACCTTCCCATTGTGCTTGCATCCCCAGGGCATGCACCCTCCAGAAGGTCTGTATTCTCACTAATCCCTCTGCCTAGAACATACTGCCCCTAGAATCTTTGTGGCCAGCTCTTCAACTCCTTAAATTTTTTGCTCAACTTTTATGTTATCTCCTCTCTCTCTTTCTTCTCTGTCTCTCTGTCTCTCCCACTTGCTCGCTCCATGTGTATGTGTATAGGCCAGAGACTGATGTCCAGTATCATCCTCAATTAATCTCCACCTTATTTTTTGAAACAGGTATCTCACTGAACAGGAGTTCACCAGTTCTGCTAGAGTGACTGGCCAGTGAGCTCCAAGGACCTACCTGTGTTGCTCTTTTGGCAATGATATTACAGATGCATATTGTCTGACTTTTATGTAGGTGCTGGGGATCTGAACTCAGATCCTCATGCTTGTGCAGAAAGTACTTTCCTCGCAGAACCATCTTCCAAGCCCTGTTATCTTCTTAATATTCCAATAGCTGCAATGCCTTTAAACCCTACAGTTCCCCAGCTCTCTAACCCTGCTCTATGTTTCCTATAGCCTTTGTACTATCTACTACATTGCATAAAATATAACATTTATTATCTTCTCATAAGAACACGAGTTTCTGCATATACTAAGCTATCCCAAGTGTCTGTATTTGGCATGTCACAGTGCTTAGTATTTATTGACTGGAAGAAGTTCTAAATCTTAATTATTTATCTATTTGTTTGTGTACATATCTTGTGTCCTGTCAGCCCCACCGAGTCACAAACTGCCTAAGGACAACACTGGGTCTGTTACAGTCATCCTGCACCTGCAGTACCTAGTTGGCACTGAGGGAATGCTCAGCGCACATTTGACGAGAAACTGGACACATGGCCACTGTGGCTAGCTTAAGTGACCCTCAAGTTTCCCCCTGTCCTCCCATCATGAGCCTACTGAGTACTCACCTTTGCTCAGCCCTTTCCTGACAGACACCTCTGCCTTCTCTTCTATCAGGGACTCCTGAAACCCCCACAGGCTGGACACCATAGTACAGACAACCAGGATCCATGATGTGCACTGGCAAGGTGAGGAGAGGGGTATCAAGGAGGAAGTGGGGATTAACTGGGAGTGTCTGAGGTCTAGGTGGGCACAATTCCTCCCCAGCAAGTCCAGGACAAACCCACCTACCTGTGCCTGTTGTAGGCCTGAAGGCAGGGGTTGGAGCAGCTGTCTGGGAGCTGTCTGGAGCCCTGAGGGGAAATTCTGTGGTTATTAAGGAAGTGAGGAAGAAAGACTGCCCTCATGCCCTGTTGCCCTCTTCCCATCCTCAGAATCAGATCTGTAGGTAGCAACCTCACTGACATGTCCTGAGCTGCCTGAGCCTCGCCTCTTAAGTTCAGGCCGAAGTAGATGGCACTGGGCATCATCTCCATGGTATTCAGGGCTGAAGGCTGCTCAGAGGGGGAGGCAAGAAGAGAAGAGGACCTTGGGCTAGACTCTGAGTTCCTGGATACTTCTGGTCCCCAGGTTGGGCTCAGTCCAGTCCTCTGGGCAGTGGCAGGGCCACTGAGCCCAAACACAGTCCTGGGCTTGGGCACAGGCTTAGGGGGCTGGGTTTGAGAGGCTGGGCTTGGGGATGGCTCCATGGTACTATCCAATGGGGGATCCAGGGAATCTTCTGCAGAACCCGCCCTCAGCAGGCGCAGGATACGTTTCCGATGTCCAGTAGCACTGATGCCCAAATGCTTCAGCTCTTCGTGGCCCAGGTGTTGGGCTGCACCAGCTGTAGCTAGGCCATGCCGCCGGAACGTGTCTGCATACTGCTCCAGGTGTACCACAGCCAGCCACACGGCGATGTCCAGGTCCTGAGGGGCAGCCATGGGGGCTCAGGCCATTGCTGGGGGGAGGGGCAGGGTGAAGGGAGGGCTCAGGCTGAGATTCCCCCCTCCCTGCCCCAAAGTCCAAGCACTGGATGGGGTTATCAGCTTCCTGTCTGCCTCCAAAGAAGAATGCCCAAAGACTATGATCTGGAGACAGAGCCATCCCAGAATATAAGAAAAGGCTCTGTCCTTAACAGGAGAAGAGGAAATGAAGCCCATGCTCACTGCAAGCGGTGCTAGTGTTGGTCCCCAAGTGTCTGCCTCTGAGTCTGGGTCAAAGCTATAATTCTGCTCTATGCACACTCAGCTGCATGAGCAAAGAACAGGCTGCTGGAGTGCTGCTGATTAGGGCAGGGCAGGAAGGTGGAGAAGCAGGGGCCACTCAGGCAGCCAGATCCAGCTACAGCATAACGTGAGGAGAGGGGCGGGCTAGGAAGGAAGAGGGAGAAGTAGAGCCCACTCACACCGGTTTCCAGAGCTGAGGTCCAGGCTGGACATCCTAATCCTGGTCATTCCCAGTTCCTCCTCCCCTTCCACCTATTGTCTCTCCTCAGACTTCCTTCCTGTCCCTCTAGCCTGACCACCCCCACATCCTGCCTGCCCTGGTCAGGCTGTCCAGAGGGCCCTAATCAGTCCCAATGTGTGGGGTCCTGGCCTGGGCAGAGGCCACCTAGGAAACAGGGATGGGCGGAGAAGCTGGCCAAACAAATGAGGGACCAGAGGTGAGGGATAGTCCAAGATGCTCGCCATTCTCCACCCCTGTATATTCATGCACCGCCCTGTAACCACTGAAAACACTCTTTCTCCAAGCCTTTTGTGAGCCTGCCTTTCTTTTCCCTACCCTTGTGATCAGGTCTCCTGCAGTTCTGCGTCCCATTGGACCAGACTGACCCTATACCCTGGACACATTTCTGAGTTTTAACCTCTGCCCTGTCCTCTCCACCTCACTTTACTTCCATCTGTACCTCTCTAAACCCACCTTTGTCCCTCTCATCATCACACCTTGTTTTGTTCCCTATCATCAAGCTTGTCCTTGCCTCAGTCTTCTATTCTAACCAGGTCTTAAGTTGTTTCTGTGGCTCTGGCCACCTCTGACCCTGGGCTGGCCTCTGCGTGCCGGGCTGTGCTCTCACCCTTGCTCTCTCCTAACTGCGTCCCTGACCAGGACTCCCTCTCCATCCCAGTGTCAGTTCTGGCCTATCTCTAGTTGGGTCCCCATCCCCAAGCCAGGTCAGGAGTGCTACACACCTCGGGCCCTGAGTCTCCCAGTGACTCAATCTCTGTGCCCGGAAAGCACTAGGGCACAGTCTGGAAGCCAGGAGGTGCTTGCGGGACAGGGGTGGTAGGGGGCGGGCCTGTCTGCGCGGGGCAGCTCAGGTTGGGGGTTGGGCAAGAAGGGAGGGGGCAGAGGCCCGGCAGCAGGGAGGGGCGGGTCGCGGAGGGGAGGAAGAAGAGGAGGAGTAGGGAGCCTGCACCGAGGGGCTCTGGGAACCCATGGAGGCCGGGAGGAGGTGATGGGGTGGAGGCTGAGGAGGGGGCGGGGGGCGCGGGGGCCTCACCTCGCTGCTGCAGCCGTCCGCTCCCCGGTGCCTGGCGCGCTGTCCGAGGCTCGGCGTCCCTTCGCGACAGCCCCGCCTCCCTGCTGCCCAGCCCCGACGGCCCGGCCCCGCCCCGACGGCTCTGCGAGGCCCCGGCTGCCCCTTGTGCAAGCACCCGCCTTCAGGTCGTTTGGGCTCCTTACCCAACAGCAGCGCTTATCAGGGGTCTGTATGGTCCTGCGCTCTCCCAGAACAAAAGGTTGAAGCTCAGACAACTTTAGGCAGAGGGACAAAGAGGACCAGACTAGAGATAGGGGTAGCAAGTAGAAACAGAGGAAGGAAGGACGCTGCGGAAGAAGGCTTTGCATCCTAGCCCTGCAAGGGGGGAGAACGCACGGGGCCTGAAGCCCTCTGGACTCCTCTCCCATAATCAGCAGGGTGGGCTGAACTCTGGCACCCACTTAAATGGGGGACAAAAATCTTCAGAGTTGAGAAGGTCCTCTTTGCTGAGGAGGCCCATTAGCTTCTGTTGCCCCAAGGGCCCAGCCTAGGTTTCCTCTCAGGATCTTCCAAACCGAGGTTTGAGGCTTTCTTTCTGGGGCAAGCACAGTGACCAAACAAGCAGCATTCTTGGGACAAGACTCTTCTCCCATCTTCCCTACCTGAAAACTGCTGGGGGGGTGAGGAGGGCAGGGAAAGGCTCCTGTCCCTTCTCCCATTTGCAGGCACTCCAGCGCTGGAGCCTGTCCCCTAGAGCCTGAGACACTTCCCCCTCAGAGCAGGGCCAGTGTTTAGCTGTGTGTAGTGTTGGGGGGCGGGGGGTGCTGGCCAGTGTGTTTTCCTGTTTGTATGAGAGGAAGTTGGCTGTGAGTCAGCAGACACAGGAACTGCCAGAAGCTAGAGGAAGACCCCTGCCTCAGGGGAAGAGCAGGGGAGTGTGAGGAAGTGGGTCCCAGCTCTCCCCACTACCCCAACCCAAGAAAGGATTGTCATCAGCAGCCTCCTATAGCCCCACTTCCCTAGGGCCTTCTCTTTGAGAAAGAGAATGATAATAATAATTAATAAATGACCATAATGACAGCTACCAATTATTGAGAGTTGCCTGTGTCCCAGGCCCTGTGCAAACATTGTTTTGCAAACTTCAATTAAGCATCACAATATTCCTATAAAACAGGAACTTTTATAGCCTCCATTTTACAGATAAGGAGATATGGAACATTAAATAAGTTGCTCAAGGCCTTGCAGCTAGAAAACAGCACTCCCCAAGTCCCCTACAACCCTGGACAGAACCCCTACAGCAGGTGCCCAGACAGGAGTACTCTATCCTTTCCTCTAGGTGGGCAACTGTGGTGATGGCAATAATGCTCCTCACAAACCTTCAGCTCTAAGGAGTGAAGTTAATCAAGGCCCCAGCTGCTTTCCTCTGAAAATCATGAGCCTCTGGCTCTAAGATCAGTCAATGATAGGGCTCAGCAGAGATCTGGGATCTTCCCCTAAACTACATGATAGATGGTCCACAATGCATCTATCCAATCTTTTCTTTCACTCTCCCTCATAGGTCTCCCAGCCCCAGTCCCCCAGCCCCTCTCACAGGCATTTCTTCTGATCAAATCTTTGTATATGCCATCTTTCCTTGACAGCTTCTAATATGACTGGCTTGTTACTTCTATCATAATTGAAGGAAATACTAAATTTCAGCTAAAGATTAATGAGGATAATACAATTTTTCCCATCTAAGTTCTAAGTTATGGACACCAAGGTCAGGGCAGAGCCTCAGAGAGGCATCCCTCAGACTCTGTTTTTCTTTGGTTTTGATATGGGGTAGGTAGAAAGCTTCTGGCCCTTGGCTTGTGTCTCCCTCTCTTTCCCCCTGACTCCTTCTCCCTTCTCCTTCCCTCCTCTCTTATTTCTATACCTCCATTTCTCTGTCTCTCTTATCTTTATTTATCATCTATTTATCTGTCTGTCTATCTAATCTATCATCTATCTACCTATCATCTATCATCTATTTATCTACCTGTCATCTATCTATCTATCTATCTATCTATCTATCTATCTATCTACCATCTATCTATCTACCTATCATCTATTATCTATCTATCTATCATCTGTCTATCTATCTATCAATCATCTATCTATCTATCTATCTACTCTCTGGATCTCTTTGTGGTTTTCTTTGTATGTATATCCCTCTGGCTTCTATTTCTGTCTCTCTGTGCTTCTGTGTTCTCATAATTTATCCCTGAGAGAATGGGGCAGATTCAAGGGGATCCCTGTAACCTAGGCAAGGGAAATCCTTTGGTTCTAGAGTCTCTGGAAGAAGAGTACCCTAAGCCTTCAGACTCTGACCTGGGAGCCATAGGTCTTTTCTTCTCCTTTCTCATTCTTAGCCTTTGTAAAGGTAGAAACGGGACAAGAAAGAGACACATGAGAATGAAGGCAGGGGTGAGTAGAGACAGGCTTACTTTGGAGTAACACTAAAGGTCTTATGCACGTGGACATGGGTACAGTGGATCTTTTCCACACTCCTCTACATGAAGCTACAGTGCAAGACTTCTGGGTGGCAAGACTTCTCCTGCCCTCTTCTGTCCCTCTGAGCACAGGGACCAGCCTGGCTCAGGCAGCAACTAATGTCAGCTCGGCCCCTTGTAGATGGGCCAAGGCAAGCCACTGGGATCAGCGAAAGGAGTGTGACTCTCTAGAACTTGACCATGTCTCTGAATGCTCAAGAATGGGGAGAGCACCAGGGCAGCCACTCCTTGGCAGGCGTGGAGTTCTCCAAGATGATGAGGGTAGAGAAGGGCTGCTGATTTAAGAAACTGGGATAGGAGAGGAGTCACAGAATATCTTGGAAGAGCTAAAGGTCCCCCAGAGAAGAGGCAGGGAGATATATAGTATGGGAGGTAAATGAGTCACAGGAAGGTGAGAGCCTGGATAAGTGTCTCTATGAAGATTCTCTTCCATGAGAGGCTAGCTTCTTTAAATGCTTAGACCCTGTCACCTTCATTGGCCAAGATCACCACCACCATCCTCCCAGCACCATCAGCAGAACCAGGCTTACTGATGAGATAACTGTATCTAAGAACTGACATTGAGCTTTTTTTCCTTTTGGAATACCATCTATGGCTCTCCCAGGATCAAGCAGACAAAAGGAACTCCCTCTAACTTGTAACCCTGGAGTGCCACAGGCCCAGTTTACCCTTCCTGAAGAGGCTACATTATTGAGCATCTCTGATCTTCCTGCTTTGTGAAACTCAAACAGAAGCCAATGTCACATTGGTAAAATGAAGTAGAATGCAGAAATCCAAAAAGATGAACAGATTCTTCAAAGTTGCATCTTCCAAAAAGCCTTAGAAGTCACCATAGTACTTCTGTGCTGCTCACAAACCTTAGTCGTTGGGTACTCCCCCAATACTTTACCCTCCCCAAGGCTCTTCCCATGACCAGCCCAGTCTTTCTCTTTCCCATTCTCTTTATAACGTGCTTTGATTTGATATCTGGTATTTTACAGGCAAGGAGTATAGTATCTTAGATCCTAATTCTAACACAAGGGACAAAAGACACCAGTGAACAGAGGATGGGACAGAGCCAGTGGAAATGAATTTCCTAATACCTTCTTCCATGTCCCACTCCAGACCGTAGACAACTGCAGCCATAATCACCCCAGAATCTACTTCATTCAGGCAAAAAAACACTATGTAGTGATTAAGAACAAGGTCCCTACAATAAAAGCCTGACTCTACCTGGACCAGCTGTGAGACCTGAGCGACCTAACTCTCTGAGCTTCAGGTTCTTTTTCTGAAAAAAAAAAAAAAAAAAAAGAGAGAAATGTTGGCAGGGTTGTTGTGAAGATCAATCCATGGAAATGCATGAGTAATATATGGAAAGGACCTGACTCACACATGCTTAAGTTTTTCCATTCCTTGCTGGTATTTTTACCAGTCACTTGCATGGGAACTCTGAAATATATTCATTTGGCCTACTACTCCATCATCCTGGCACATCCTAGTACCTGTTGTAATCAGTCAGCCTGTGGCTTCTCATTGAGGCTGGATTGAAAAACAGGGTAAGTTAAGGGGATGTGAGAAGGGAAAGGAATCCCTTACCTCAAAGTCTGGTTGACATCTCTTGTCTCTTACCAGCTGAGAGTCAAGAATTGCAGCACAATTAACATTTGCTGTGAAGACTGTCTACATAGAGACAACACTCCTTTTCTATAGAGATGTTTCAAATACGACTGTTAAAACAGCAACAAACTATGTGTAAGGCCTAACTATATATGACCTTCGAGTATGTCCTGTTTCCTTCCCCAGCTGTAAACCTGAAGGTTTCTAGGAATTTCTCAAGAAATTTTCTCAAGGAATTTACAGCAAAGCATGTCTTAAACCTTGTGCAACCTTTGGGACCCATGTGGGTTTTTTTTGTTGTTGTGGTGGTGGCTGTTCTTTATCAGATTGCAATCTTATCCAAGGCACCTCAGGAACCACCCTATGATTTCACTTATCAAAAAGAGTGATGGTGGGGCTGGAGAGATGGCTCAGTGGTTAAGAGCACTAACTGCTCTTGCAGAGGACCCGGGTTCAAGTCCCAGCACCAACATGGTGGCTATGAACCATCCTTAACTCCAGTTCCGGGGAATCCGAAGCTCTCTTCTGACCTCCATGGCATTGCCCGACACGGGTGCACTCACATACATGCAGGCAATACACTCATAGACATAAAATTTAAAAAAAAGAGTGATGGTGAGAGGAGGAATTTCTTAACAACCCTTTGAGATATAACTTGAGAGGCCACCAAAATTGTATATATGAGGGGGAGATTTGGAGAGATGGCTCAGGGTTTAAGAGCTCTTGCAGAGGACCCAGGTTTCGTTCCCAGCACCCACACTGTGACTAACAACCATCCTAACTCCAGTTCCAACGGATCCAACACACCTCTTCTGACCTCCACAAGCACTGTACAACACGGGTGCACTTACATACATGCAGGCAGTATACTCATACACATAAAATTTTTAAAAATTAAAAATTGTATATATGGCTATTGCTAAGACACTTTAAGTGTGTCTCCATTGAGAATCCTTTGTCCATACTTGCACCAAACTTTCCCTAAGCACCTCTCTTTCTTTTTAAAATCTTTTTTAAAATTTATTTATTCATTTTTATTTTATGTGTATGCATGTATTGCCTGCATGTAGGTAAGTGCACCCATGTCGTGTAATGCCTGTGGAGGTCAGAAGAGGCTGTCGAATCCCCTGGGACTGGAGTTAGGGGCAGTTGTTAGCTGCCATGTGGGTGCTGGAATTCGAACCAGGGTCTTCTGTAAGAACAACCAGTGTTCTTAACCGCTGAGCCATCTCTCCACCTCCCAGCGCCTCTCTTTCTAATAACCCTTATGCCCAAATCTGTGTTACAAACTCTTATTAAATCCCACTGTGCTTCAAATTGGCTCATCCTGAAATTTTTTTCGATGGCATTATCAAAACTTCTGGCTTTACCTGAGTAGAGAGGTCTCTCAGAAGAACTCCTCAGGCTGTGACAGTGTAGAGTCTCCAGCCCCACCCCCAGCCCCACTGCTGCTAACAGTATGAGCCAGTCGCTCCACATTACATTCCTTGTAATTCTGTCTCCCTAATTCTGTTGTTCTCCCATTGGTTCCACATAGCACTTTGGCTACTTCTTGTCCAATTTCCTGTCCCTCCTGCAACTCCTGATCACCTCTAAGGATCCTCGCCAGTGGCCTCTAGGTCTCACTCTTTCCCCTGCCCTCACTCTTTGGGTGGCAGAGGACAGAGCCATCACCCACATATAGTCCTGATGCAATGGGTCAGTGTGGAGGAGAGGACTCTCAGAACCATGCACTCCTATTCAATTCTTTCTCTTTGTTTTAATTTTTTTTGTGTGTATGCACATGTAGTGTAGGTGTAGGTGCATTTGTGTGTATGTGTGCATGCACCTCTGCATGTGGGTACATGTGGATGTCAGAGGTCTACATCAAATGTCTTTCTCTGTCAAGCTCCTCCTTATTTTTTGAGTTAGAGTCTCTCATTGAGCCCAGAGCTCACCAATTGGCTAGGCTGGCTAACCAATGAGCTTTGTGGATTCTCCTGTCTCTGTGTGCCACCACACTCACCCAGTTTTTATGTAGCTGTTGGGGATCTGAACTCAAATCTCCTGCTTGCCACTTTACCAACTAAGCCATCTCCCCAACACTTTGTTTTATTTTTTTTCTCATATTTTCACTGAGCCTCGCCTCCGGGCTAGCCACTGCTCCAGAGTTAAGAGACAGAACAGCAGACTACAGAAAGCACCATCTTCTAGGGAAGGGAAATGTATCATTACAAACCATGGTGCATCTTCCTAAGAGTCACTATTAGGGTATCTCACCAGAGGCAGCTAACCTGGCCTAGCGGTCTGGAGAAACTTGGGTTGAGGTCAGAAAAATGGGTATAGGTTAAGTGGGTCTGGGTGAGAGTATGCTAGGCAGAAGAACTACAAGTGCAAAGGCCCTGAGGCAGAAGCAAACCTGGACAGTAAGAGAGAGCAAAGAGACAAGGAGCTTGGGACCAGCAGAGAATGAAGGGACTTAAGGGGCCAAACCATGCAGGTCCATTTAGTTCTTGGCTGGGGTTTGATCTCAATTCAAGTACTATGAGGAGCCAGTTAGGAGTTTAAGTATAGATTTGGGCTTGAATTTTAAGAAATGGTGGCACAGAAACTAGCAAGGGTCAGCACTGGCCTCCTCACTACTAATCCTTCTGGCTTAAGGCCTTGGGCCATTTTCTTCCAGTCTTCAGAGTTACCCCTACCCAGCTCTTGCACACTGCCCTCCTCACATTTTTGTGAAGATGAGGTCATCATGGGGGAGGAGAGAGAATTCCAGAGCTATAAGCCTCCTTTATCTTGGCAGAACTGAGATAGGTAGGGAGGAGGGGAAGACCAGGCCTGGAACACCTCCCTTCCTCCATTTACACCCCCACAGCTGGATCCTGCCCCGCCACCCTAGGCTGAGCCCTATTATATGAAGATATTTTTATGCAGTTTTACTGTAAGACATTTTATGAAAGGCATATAATACCATAGCTACCACTAAATCCTTCTGGGGCCTTGGGCAAGTGACCCCCTCTTTGAGACCCAGTTTCTCTACACAGAAAGTTAATGAACAGTGCTGTCCAGTGAAGAGCATGTTCTATATCTCTGCTGTTCAATGTGGGAGCCAGAAGCCACATGTGGCCAAGATGTTGCAGTGTGGCTGGTAAGCCAGAAGAGCTGAGTTTGCAATTAAAGAGTTTGTAATTAATGAGCCTCTAGTGGCTACTGGTTACCATCTGGGACAGCATAGGCAGATCATAAAAGCTTTTGAGGCTCCAACTCCCCAGCCTAGAAAAATACCTGCACCCAATTCTGTCAAAGGCAGCCACTCCAGCCACACAATCCCAGGCAGGTAGGGAACACTGCAAACTGACTCGGGCTCCAGCCCCTCATCTTCTCTTTCCTTTTTTTTTTTTTTTTCTTTTTTGGTCTTTTTTGAGACAGGGTCACCCTGTAGCCCCAGCTGGCTTGGAACTCACTATGTAGACCAGGCTGGCCTCGAACTCACAGAGATCCTATAGACCAGGCTGGCCTCAAACTGACAGAGGTCCATCTGCCTCTGCTTCCTGAGTGCTGGGATCAAAGGCGTGTGACACCACGACAGGCTTCTTTCCTTCTTTCTACTGTGAAAATGCAGAAGTGGGACTTTTCTTGGGGCAGAGAAATGACAGAGACTAGCTTGAAGTCAGGACTTGTGCTCCACACATCTAAAGGAAGGTAAGGAGAATAAAAGCTGGGCTGGGTGCAGGGTGATAGTAGGGACACTTAGGATCTTCTCAACCCCCTGCTCTACCTCCCTACAAACCACTGAACTGTCCCTGGACCAGACCCTACTGGGGCACAGAACTCCACAGGCTGGGCTCCAAAGATGGAATTGTGCCCTGGGTTTATACTATTTATAAATCAGGGAGTACCTAGAGAATGAGAGACTGTTTCCTTCAGTTTCTGCTGCTGTAACAAAATGTCATAGACCGAATAATTTATAAACAACAGAAATGCATTTTTTGTCATAGCTGTGGATGCTGGAAGTCTAAGATCAAGGCCTGACAGGTCTGGTGTCTAGTGAGGGCTTCTCTGTGCGTTCCAGACAGTGTCCTGTTCCTGCATTCTTGGGAGGGTGTCAGATGCTTTGTCTTCACATGAAGGGATGGGAGGGGCAAACTTTATAAGCCCCTTTCTAAGACACAAATCCATTCCTACCTACCTCCTTAAGACCCTAATTCCTAATATGATTGTACTGGGGATTGGTTTCAACTGGAATTTTGGAGACAGCACATTCAGATCATAGCAGAGACCTAGGCTGAGAGGGGGCCTTCCTCAGCCTTAGCCCAGACCCTCTGGTCTTCAACAGTGGAAAACGGCAATCAGAGCTCTGCTATCCTGCCTAGGAACTGTCTGCTGTCCCAGCACCACCCACCCACTCATGATGTCACTCTTAGAACATCTGAGAGTCAGGCTCTGGCCCCAACCAGGAATACATAGGCCTGAAGAAGCTCAGAGGACCTACAACCAACCTTGAATGGATGATGGCGTCCACTCAAGGCAGTGAGAGAATATTGTCCTCCCTTTTACCCCCAGGAAACCACTTCCTCTCAGGAAGCTCCTTGCACAGGTCCACTTACTTACAGGGACAACCTTCCCTGAGACTTCACTTCTTACCCTGGATCTCCTCACCGCCTTGCCTGTCCCTCATTAACTCAGTGTCCATGTCTAAGGTAGCATTGGGTTGGCTGCTGCTCTCTGGCATCTCGACCACTTTGGCTTCAGCAGAGATGCCAAAGAAGGCAGATTCGGGTTCTCACTGTGACTACAGGATGGGGCACAGACAGGGAAACAGGCCATAGGAAATCCCTTTTCTTAGACAGGTCTTCTAGAAGCAGAGCCTGTGAGCAGAACACAGGTGGAAGTCAGGGAAGCTAAGGGTAAGGAGAAGGAAATATGGCGAGGGAAGATGCAAGGCAGGATAGTTAGTGACATGCCTGGCTTCCCAAGAGCCTTAGAGCAATGCCAGAGGCTGCTCCCTCACCATGACCTTCGACTTCTCCTTAGAAGGCAAGGAGGAGGAGCACCTTGGGGTGGCCCACAGCTCCCACCCACCATCTGCTTTGTGTGGGTCAAAGCTCCCCATAGAGTGAACATTCATGTTTCTAGGTTCTGTTGCCTGGCTCTTGGAAACCAGATTCCCCTCTGTGTTACTAGGACATTTCAGCTAATCCTGAAGGTAGAGCATCTTCAGGGAGAGCTAGAAGGGCTAGCCAAAGGATTTGAAGAGAAAGGTGCCCATCTCTCGTGCCAGAGACTCCCCTCAATGCCCTCCCATTATGTCTGACTTCTGCACCACATTTGGCCTTCTCTTCTTTTCCAAGAACAAAGTTGTTATCCTTCTTTTCCCCAGAGGGAATGTACAGTCCACTGTAAACATGTCCCCTCAAAACTGCCAAATATGATCTTGGGGGCAGTAAGGGCCAGAAGGCAAGGAAGCAAGCCACAGTCTCCACTGCAATTGCTTGTCCATCATTGATTTCACCTCCCCTCTTCCCTTCCCCTCAGCTGGACCGTTGCAGAGCCAGGCTACTTGGCCACTGAGCTTATACAGACTTTTATGTCTGAGATATCTGGTCTGAGCTCTTGGCTTCACTGCCTTTTCCCAATAGTCATTGTTGAGGTTGTCTGTCACCAGTTATACATGAAGAGTCGAAGACATGCCACAGCCTTCTTTTATTGCAACTACATGCATTCCATCTGTGGACTTGGCTCCCCGTAGTCACCAGGACCAGTGACCCTGGCCAGTGCAACAATGCCCTTCTTTGGCTTTTGGTCCACTGGCAGGAGGTACTTCAAGCAGCCTGGTGGCACTTCCAGTTTAGTGGAAAGTTTGCTGTGCTTCCTGACATAAGTTCTCCATCCCTGGAAACTAAGATCCCTAGCCTGAAGTTTTGGGGTACAAAAAGCAAATATTCAGCAAATGTATGTGAGATGACCCATTTCCACATTTGACTCTAAGACCTGTACATTTTTTGAATTATTATTTTAAAATATTTTTATTATTTGGCAATTTCATACATATATAATGTGCCTTGCCTTGATCATATCTCCCCCAACTCTCTCCTCCCACTTCCCCTACCTCTCAACACTTGTTGCTCCTACCTTTATGTCTTCTGTTTGTTTGGTGTTTTTGAGACAGGGTGTCCCTCTGGCCCCAGGTGGCCTGGATTTGCTATGGAGACCATATGGAGAGGGCTGGAGAGATGGCTCAGCAGTTAAGAGCACTGGCTGCTCTTTTAGAGGACCCAGCTTGATTCCCAGCACCTCCACAGTGGCTAACAACCATCTGTAACTCCAGTTCCAGGGGATCCGACATCTTCTGACCTCCGCGGGCATTGCACAACATGGGTGCACTAACATGCATGCATGCAGTACACTCATACACATAAAACAAAAATAATAAAATATTTTTAGAACTTAACTTGAAATGGAGCAAAGCCCTAAATGTAAGCTGAAACTATAAAAGTCTTAGCTGACCTCATTATCACACCTTCTTTTATGGAACCACATGGAGAAGATAGATGAGCCCAAATCTGGAGAAGGCACTGATTTCATTAAGGGAAAGTCATTGCCTCTGCAGGGCAGAAGAAGGTGTAAATCATTCTGCTACCAGGGGCTCAGATAGTTTTCTGAGGAATGGTCTCTGGTAGTGGCAAGTTGAGCACCCAGAGTAGTAGAACTCACCCAACCTGGCGGGAGGCGGCTGTGCTTAGGTGCATGCATAGTCTTAATCTCTAGCACCTTGACCCTTCTCTTCAAGGACTACTGTGCAGGTATTTTGGGTGGGCAGAGAAATGCTCATTCAGCAGATGCATCATTCTGTCTCCTCTCAGCTTCCTGGCAGTTGATGCTATGCAGGGGTTTACCTGAGACCCAGAGGTTTGCACACTTGGTACCCAACCCTAAAAATCCATCCATCTATCTGTTGCATGGACTACTTTGTCACTGACCTTTGGTCTTAGGCCATTAGGCTTCTGACTAAGCAAACACATCATTCTTTATTCCCCAGGGCTCAATTAATGTCCACATTTCTGCCACTTTTGTGGAAGCAAAGCTGATACCCAGAAGGATGACCCCAGGACTGGCAACAATCCCCTTCTAACTCTCGCCAGCAAATCACATTGAACCTCTTTGAGCCAAAGCCCAAGTTCCTCCCTTAACTATCGGTTGGTCACAGGGAATCTGAGAAGGTTTCACAAGGTTTGTGAGTTCATATGGTCCTTCTACTCCTATCCTCCTGAGACTCCTTTTTATTCTTGACTCAGTGGGAAGTGGCCCCTCTAGCCTATGATCTACTTTCACAGCCTAGACAGACCCAGGCAGCTAGATGGGAAGCTGGTTGGAGTCCTGCTGTCCCAAATCCTTAGCAACCCCTCCCTCAGAACTCAAAAACAGATGACCATGGCTCCTGCTGGGCCAGAACAGGGTAAAGAGAGAGAGGCACAGAGGCCAGGGCACAAATTTCAAGGATGTCTCAAGGTCATGGCAAGTCCTCAGTCCTTAAATTTTGCAACTTGGGCACCTCACACTTCTCCTTAGTTTTGGCTCTGCCAATAAGCTACTCTCATGTATTATCTCTTTTCATCCTCTCAAGTAAACCTTATCATTCCCATTGAATAGATGAGGAAACTGATTGAGGTCAATTTGCCAAGGTCATCCTGCTGGGATTGACATAGCCATGCTTTTCTGGCTTTTACTATTAAGCTATACAAAGCTCGCGATCTTCCAGACAATCTCAAATCCCCAGGCCCGCATGGACCCGGGTCTGCTGACTGTACCTGTGAGCAGAGGCAAATGGATGGGCAGGCGGTTTTAAAACAGGCCGGGGAAGCGGCAAAGGCCAAGAGGGCGCATTTCCGAGTATGTCCACTAGATGGCGCCCCAATACCGAGCCACTGACCTCCCGCGGCCAGTGGGCGGGCCCCCCAGCGCGTAGAAGCAGTGCAAGGACCTGAGAGCAGCCCACTGACTGCTAGGCTCTCCCGGATTTCTGCATCCCCAACACCCTTCCCAGCTGTGCCCAGTAGATGGACTCTGGAGGTGAGTCTTCCTGGGCACTTGAGAGAGTCTCTTCCTTTTTACCCGTAGAAACTGTCGCTTGACAGGGCCCGGTGCCTCCCAGGGTCTTCAGAGCACCGCCTTCCTTCTAGAATTCCCAAGGCCCTCCCTGTCACTCCCACCCTCTCAGCTTCTGCCAGTCTTCTGAGGCAGGGACCATTAAGGCCGATTCCACAGATTTGGTGATGCAAATGCATGCAAATATATGCAAATCGCCATGTAAAGGAGGCTTGCCACTGTGGTTCTAAGTGGCTGTCACAGCTTCTCTGACACCTGTTCTGAGACAGCTGCCCTGCCCCCCTCCTGTTTCTGTGTCTATCTGCTGTTTGGCTCCTTCTCCTCTAAGGCTGTGGCTTCTGGTCTCTTTTCCCTTAGGGACCCTGGCTGGTTTCTGGTCACCAAGGATGCCTCTGACTCTTCAGACTCCTTAGAGGGGGCAAGGAGGAAAGCACATCTCTACTGGGCACAGACTTTGGCATATGATAATACCACCATTTCCTGGCTGTGTGACCTTGGGAAAGGAGTTTAACTTCTCTGCATCTCAGTTTCAGCATCAGTACAATGGGATTAATGATGGTACCCCCTTTATAAAACTGGTCAAGAGTTCATGTTATAATCATGTCAAATGCTTGGTACATTGCCTTTGAACCTAGGAAACACGAGTCTGTTAATCTTGATTCTCACCAACCTTGTTGGTCAGCACATGGTCAGGACTCAGGCTTGGAGACAGATACACAGATGGACACAGTTCAGGCATGTGCACATGTGGGCTCATGTGGCAGGCACACACACACACACACACACACACACGCACACAGCTGACAGCCTCACGCGCTGGCGGCACACACACGGGTACACACATTCAGAAACACACAGGAGGAGGATGTGGGAGGTGGAATCTGAGTCATCAAGACCAGAGCTGTGGGTGGTGCTTTTGTCCTGATTTCCGGGGCTCGGTGCTCCATTTTGAACGAGGAAATGTATGGAGGATGGCAAAGCTAACTGGTGTCTAAAGGGCCCCTTTCTTGTATGAGCTCCTTCCAAGCCTACTGTCCTCCTGGTCCCCACCTAGCTAGGTGTCACCTGGGCTCCTTCCTCTGCCCCTGCCCTGACTTCACTGGGGCCCAGCAGGTAGGGCAGGGCTGCTTTCGGCCCCTGACATCAGAGCAGGCTCAGGATGACATCATAGAGCAGGTGAGCCTACTTGCAGCTACTCCCTGGAAAATGCTCTAGTTGTACTTATCGGGGAGGGCATCTGAGGGAAACAGAACAGGGTGATGCCTAAGAGCATCAGGAGAGCAGTTGCTCCAGCTTCAAGTCCTGTCTCTGCCTCTGTGCGACCTTTGATAGTAGCCTTAACCTCTTTGGGCCTCAAT
Organism: Nannospalax galili; assembly: GCF_000622305.1. Classification (NCBI taxonomy): domain Eukaryota; kingdom Metazoa; phylum Chordata; class Mammalia; order Rodentia; family Spalacidae; genus Nannospalax; species Nannospalax galili. Next base: position 1,489,090 of record NW_008340429.1, read on the forward strand.
TTGTATAGAAGTAGAAGGAAGTCAGTCACACCTAAGTCACAGGGCTTTGTGGCTTTCCAGTGACATCATGTACATCAACCTGCACTTCCTTCATTGCTGCTCGGATTTGAATGACACTGATTGAAGGAGCAAGCACAGCTCCTGTGCGGCACTACCCTAGCAGGCAGCTTCCTCTCCTTCCACAGAGCCAGGCCCCCACCCCCAAGAGACTTGGAGGGGGGAGGAAGAGGAACAATGTTACCAGGGACCTGAGGTCTCAGGAATCACCCCATAGCTGGATGTGGCAGGGATATCAACAGACTCCTGTATTCTCTAGCTTTTCTTCTCTGACTGGAAGTGATTGGAGTCACAGCCTTGTCAAAAGGAAAGGAAGGATGCTGCTACTTGCCACACACCTACTGTGTGCTGGGGGCTATGCAGGGAGCTGCCCATGTGACCTCTGCAATCTCCCAAGGCTCTGTGATGTAGATCCTAGCATTCCCTGTGTACAAGACAGTAAGAAACAGAGTGACTTGGCGCAGGATGCACAGTCCATAAATAAAGTAGGACTCTGATCAACCCCATTCTTTGCCTTTTCACCATCCTCAGCAGTTTTGACTGATCTGGGTGGGTTCTGTGGACACAGTGCCTGGTAATGTCAGCCCCTGTACCCAAAGCTGCCCAGGACTGTAAGGGCCTTAGAGCAAGGACTCTGTTTGTCAGGTCAGTCTCTTGTGAGCCTGTGGGTGATGGTGGAGCTGGTGTGAGCTAGTTAATCCACAGGAAGTGTCCCCAGGTGTAAGCACTTGGCTGTAAGCCCAGGGATTGTGACATCAGGGAAGGGACCCAGGTGCTGGGGACACAGGTGCATGGAGGTGGGGGTGGAGTTGGGGCAACCTAGACACCTGCTGGAGGCTCAGTCCAGTGCCAGTGGGTGGGTGGGAGAAGGGAAGCAGCAGATGGACAGGGTCAGGTGGGGGCAGGAATGCTGAATCGGCTCTGCAGCCCAAGGTGACTGGGAACTTGCCGGAAGCAGGAAGTGTGAGAGGGAAAAATACAATCAGCAAAGGAGAGCCATAGGGAGGAGAAACTGCGGAAGCCAAGGGCAAGGATGGGGTTGTGGGGCTGACCGAGCATGGTTAGGTGTATAGGCTCTAGGGCTAAGGGCATGGGCTCTTAGCTCAACTCCACAACTTGGGTGTCATGTGGCTAAAGGCAAAAGCTATCTTTTAGTAGTTCCCTCAGCTTCTGGTGTAGAACAACCAGTGTCTAACCTCAGAGCTTCTGACCTCCCCCAGGTTATCTAGACAACTAGCCACAGGACTTCAATCACTGTTGGGGCCAAGAAGGGGCTAGCTTCCACTCCAGTGTGGTGTGACCACACACTATTTACTTAATCCCCAAGCAGCGGCTATCTTTTCCTCTGGGCCAGGTCTGCAGGGCAGTCTGTCTTGTTCATTGGCTGAGCATCTGACACACAGTAGGTACTACAAGAATATTCATTGAAGAGGTGACTAATATGTCAGGTGGCTGGTACACTGCTTACTAATTGCACGATAGCTGATTTCTGGTCAGCAGATATTTCTAGTGTATGCACTCTGTACTGGGCAAATAAGACATGGGTCCTACCCTCAGGACCTCACAAGAGCAGTGTGTGAAGGGTCTAAAGTGACAATGAGGGCTGCTGAGGTGACTTCAGGGACATTTGCAAACCAAGACCAATGCTTGGAGGAAAAAAACTGTGGTTAGGCTGGGTTGGGGAGCCAGCCCCTGGAGTGCTAGGCAGCAGCCCTCCTAGGCCCCAACAGTGATTAAGGTCTTTGTGGCTGGTTACTCGGCAGCCAGGCCGGAAGAGAAAGCCAGTAATTAACAAGCTGGCACTCACACAACCACATGTCAGCACGCCCAAGCCCTGGGATAGCTGTCTGTCAGTCGTAGCTGCTGCTGGAATTTTTTAGACAGCTGTGCTCAAGCCGGGAAATGAATATAAGTTACATTTCTATGCATCGTTGTTCGTGGTGGTAAAAAAAATTAATCAGTGACATAGCTGTGACACATACTCATTTAAGAGTCTACAGAGAAATGTTCATTTGTCAGAGGCAGCAAAGAAGAGATTATGTGTCAGCTGGGGAGGGGTGAAATATTTATACAATGGCTAATAAACACCGGTGTGTAAGGGGGGGGTCAATTGATTGTGTCAGTAGCCACATGACAAATATGCCGTTGAGCAGACATGGGCACTGCCCCTGTGCCCAGGGGCTCCATTCTGATGACAAATATAAAACATGTCACTGTTAATGCTCCCACCGACCACCCGTGCAGCCCTCTTGCTGGCTGGCCGACCAAGATTCTGGGAAGGCAAACTCCCCTGGAAGCTGCCTACCCCAGCTTCATTAAGTTGAACTTGAAGTTGGCAAATTACTCCCCAAATGCCAAAAGAGCTGCAAAAAAGCATTTCTTTGTGTGTGTGTGTGTGTGTGTGTGTGTGTGTGTGTGTGTTCCTTTTTAAAACTTCATGCTTCTGAATTTCAAAAGGCCAGAAAAATGATTGGCCTTTGTTCTGTCTCCACCAAGACCTTGTCACTGGCATAACCCCTGCAGATGTTACCCTGCCCCAAGCTCCCTATGCCCAATGTATTGTTCAGAGGCAGCACAGGTAGGGCCCATGGGACCTCATCCTGGGTGAGGCCCAGCTGGTTCTCCACTTACAGTCCCCTCCCAGCATCCTGACCCTTTGGTGCCCAGGCCTACGGGCCTCCTTTCATTGCCTAAGAGGACAATAGTCTTTTGGGGGCATGCATCATAGCATTCAGACAGACCCTGCCTCCCCATCCAGCATTATTTAAACTTTCCAGAGGATAGCATCATATCAGCGCTGGTGACTATTAGCTTTTGAGCCCAGTCATGTGCTGGGTACTGCATAAGCATTATTTCATTGAGTCTTCAAGCAATCCTTGAAATGAGTCTAATTATCGTCCAGCATTGGGGAGGAAACCAAAACCCAGAGAAGCAGCCTGCCGGGGGAGGGTGGGCAGCCCTGCCTACAGGTGAGGTAGGACTTGACCCAGTCCGTGGGACTCCTGAGCACAGCCTTTTTTGTCACCTGCCTGACCCATTGGAGTTATACAACTCATAGTTAATATCCAAGTGTAATTTAACTTCTAAGAGACTGACCTAACCCAGAGGGTGGTGACTCTCTAAGGTTCAGACAGTCCCAGACTATGCTCAGAGCATTCACTGCAGGAAAGCCTGGATGACTCCATCTCTCATCTTTTAAAAAAAAATTATCTTATTTGTTTTTATTTTATGTGTATGAGCGTTTGCCTGCATGTAGTAAGTGCACCCATGTGTGCAATGCACATGGAGGCTGGAAGAGGGCGTCAGATACTCTGGAACTGAAGTTACAGATGGTTGTCAGCAGCCATGTGGGTGCTGGGAACTGAGCATGGGTCCTCTGCAAGAACTGCCAGCACTCTTAACTGCTGAGTCTGCTCCAGCCCTCCATCTCTCATCTTAATCAGGATAGGTAGAATCATTTCTGATGGCTGAAATGTCTTCACCATCCCAGAGACAGAGGCCCACTGCTCCCAGTCTGCCGCTGGTTGCTGTAGTGCTCCTGTCATCACTGCAACACCCAACATCCATCATTTGATTTGGGATGGGATGACACTCTGAGAAAACAGTTGCAGATGAAATTTCACACATTTTCATGAATGTGGAGATTATAGATAAGTACATGCTGCAACTTGTTTTTGCTTTTCAAAATGAGATTCCTCCCTTCTGGGGTTGTACACCACCTTAGAGTCCCCACTGCAAGGCTGTTCATAATTTTAGTGATAGTGATAATAATACAGCTTGTACTATCAATATTCATTATATGCTGAGTGCTTTGTGTATTTTGGTTAATCCTCATAACCCCATTTTACAGATGAGAAAACTAAGAGCCAGAGAGATAGTAATTTGCTTATGAATGCATACCTGATAGGAGCTTGGATCAGCTTGGGGCTCAGCTCAAGAGCCGCTAGACTTTTGTCCATTAAAGCCTGAGTTCAACCCTACTCCACAGTCATGATGCACCTAGCACAGACCCTGGCTGCAGCTGTATCAAACTTTCCTAGCTTCTTAGCTGGTCTTGTTCTCTTTTGCCTCTGGACTTTTGCAGATGCTGTTTCTGCTGTCTGAAATGTTTTTCTTACTGCTCTCAATTGGTACCTCACTGGGGCTGTGGAGGGGAAGCTCTGGCTCCTGAAGTCCACCCCATCCATATTCCCAAGCCTCTAGAGGCAATCAGGCTTTGCTCTGGAACACAGTTTTCCCATACCTCTGTGACCTATAGGACTGGCTCCAAGGTGTTAGCAGCAGAGGCAACTTAGGAGATCCTGAACTTGAGAGGGCAGTGTCTGCAGTGTCCATGCCCCAAAATCTATGGCTTCCTTATCACATATCTGATCAGGTCACTTCCCACTCCCAATACGTACAAACATTGCTGCTCCTCTCCTGGCCTTTCTGCCATGTACACTCCAGCCCAACTGCTTCTCTCCAGTATCCCTGAGTTGACTTCTCCTTCTTGCCTCTGGCTCCTTGTGCTTGGACCATCTGGCTCACTTTTCTGCTGTCTAGCTCCTACTTATCCTTCAGGCTTCATCTCTAGTCCCTCTTCAGGAAGTCTTCCTAGATTTTGACAGCCTGGGATTCATACTTGAGGGCAGGAAACTGAGCCATTATGTTTTTAGTATTCTTTTTTTTTAATTATTCCAAAGAGAGGCAATTTTTAACACATTTTCCCAGAAATAACTTGAAGCAGATTACATAAAAATATATATATATACAATGAAGTTTAAGGGGGGAAAATAGGAATAGGAAATCAAAGACCAAAGGATTTGCCAACATGGAGTCAACTTTGGTGGAAGAATGGTTTCCATTAGCTCTGTTCTTATTTTTTTATAAATCCTAATGAGTTTATTGGGCTTGCTAACAGAGCATAGGGTGGGTTTTTTGTTGTTGTTTGTTTGTTTTTTTCAGAAGAGTGCCCCCCCACCCCTCATTTACGGCTGCGCTGGAAAGTCCACACTCAAATACAGATCGTGTGACTTCCCAACAGCCTCACAAAATGGCCAGAGAGATGCCTCATGGCGTACTCGGCTTATGTACCCTTAGCCTCTCCCCCACATGCAATTCTTATATTCTTAATGTCAGGCCCAGAGGAAGTCTTCATGAATGTTTGTAAGGGGAGTGGGTAGATATATGAGTGACCTGGATGTGCAGACAGCTACAGAAGGAGAGGTGTCCAATGACACCAGACTCCAGGGAAGAGGTTTGTAAGTTTGTTCTAAATTGAGGCCTCAGTTAAGCCAGGGAGAACCTTAGCAGTAGGGGTTAAAGTCCAAGCTTGTTCAAACAGACTAAAGGGTGTATCCTGGGTCTGAATATCTTGTGTTACTTCACTTCTCTAAGCTTGGCCACCTCATCTGTAACATAGGGCTAATGATACTGCCTGTATCGTATGGTTGTGTTGGAGAAGTAAAGGAGATCATTGAAGCTGCATAAACATACTTAACACCTGTTTGTTTCTGTGAAGAGGCTGAATGGACAGAAGAACCAGGAGGGATTGTACTGTGTCAGACACTTCAGGAATTGGCCTTAGAGTCTTGGGTAAAGGGACAATGGACAACCCTGGACCATCAGGAGCCTGTGTCCTGACGCCAGCTCAGGCCCCACAGGCTGTGTGACCTCAGACAAGATTCTTTCCTCCCTAAGTCCTGGTTTTCTCCTCTTCAAAATAAGGTCATCAATTCCCTTCCCAGAACTAACCAATAGGATTGTTGTGGGAGATCATATGCGATAATATATAGAAAATGCCTCCAAATGTGCTCAGGGCTGTATAAATACAAGGGATTACAGTTATCTGCAAGCGGTTTATAGGGGCTTAATTATTAGCGTTCACAGGCACTGCAGCTGTGACACAGTCCTGCAAATGTGCCCTTGGCAGCTCCTTAGGAGGAAGAGGCCATGGAGAAACTGAGGCTGGGTTGCCAGCCTGCACCCAGGTAGAAGGTGGGTGGGCAGGAGGCACTGTGGTGGGATAGTACAGGTGCTTCAGTTCAGACCTGCTCCCCACGTTTGGACCTCCAGAGACTGGTGCAGCAGTGTGTGTGCAGGAGAGGAGCAGACACTCTTTGCTTCAGGTGTGCAGTCCTTCAGATGCTTCCAGAAGTGAGTCTTTCTTCTGGATTTGCTCCTGGCATTTCCTGGTCTGGCAGGAGGAGCTGGAGACAGGCACTGGCTGATAATGACTTGGCATTTGCTAGATCCAGTTGGATGGGGAGGGGGAGTGAAGGTGCCTAGTCTCTTGGTGTATGCAGATCCAGAGCTGTGCATTTTGGAAGTCAAAGGCGGCTAGACATGCCCTGGGAAGTCAGAGCAGGGGCAGTAACAGCTCAATGCTTTATCCAGAGGGACAACCAAGCCTGAAAGGGCTTGAGGTGTGGCCTGCAAATAGATGGCTATGGAGCATGAAGATGGAGTGGGGTGAGGTTAGGAGGTGCAGGGAGGAGAGTCCTGTGACGCTCAAAGGCATTTTTTAGAAGGTGAGGATGATGAAAACAGAAGATGAGGTATCCCAGGTGCTGTCATCCATTTATTTACTCATTCAAAATATTCCTAGCCTGTGTCCCATGCCTGTAATCCCAGCACTGAGGCAAGAGGATTGCCAAAAGTTCCAGGTCCTCCCCGGCTACATAAGAAGACCATGTCTCAAAAAACAAACGCTCACTCATGCATGCCTGTAAGCAACCTTAAATGAAGCTCATTGGTTGAAAAAAGAAAAAAAAAAGGAAAAAAAGACATGAAAGTAGAAAAAAGACCGGGTGTGGTGGTGTACACATTTAAGCCCAGCACTCAGGAGGCAAAGGCAGGCAGATCTCTGTGAGATCGAGGCCAGCCTGGTCTACATAGCAAGTTCCAGGCCAACTGAGGCTACAGGGAGACTGTCTGAAAAAACTAAACAAGCACTAAGCAGGATCTCAGGCTTCTGTCTGATATCTCCTTTAAAAAGTTACTGAAATTCCGAGTCTATGAAATAGCAACACTACTACACCTTTCAATGGGGATTCATAAAATGTGTTCACACTCAGTACAAAAGAAATTTATGATGCACAAGGCAGAAAGAACACATCAGCAAGGTGGCTGATTGCTTTTACTGCCCAACCCCAGAACCATCAGCCAGGCCAGCAGGGGCTCCTGCAACTTGTGTGGAGAAGAGCAAGCTATGTTGAGAAGCTCTTCAGAGATTTAACTGTGAGGTAATTTTTTAAAAGTAATTATCTAAACACTTAGCCTTAATTTTCCTCCCAACTACTCCTGTAAAGGAGGTCCGAAAAACTGTGTCTGAGTGCTGGCACTGTCATTCTTCTCCCTTATTTAGAAAACAAAACAATGACAAAAAACCTTCAGAGCAAGCCATTAACATGCTCTCTCCTTCTGTCTGCATTTCATCAAAGTGCCCAGGGAGATGGACCACTTCAAGGCAGGCAGATCTCTGTGAGATCGAGGCCAGCCTGGTCTACATAGCAAGTTCCAGGCCAACTGAGGCTACAGGGAGACGCTGTCTCAAAAAAATCACAAACAAACCAAGGACGTAGAAAGGGGGCTAGTTAAGAAGAAAAGGGTACCTGGGAGGGAGACAAGAACAGGTAACACATGGATTGTGACTATGATCGGAAAATGTTAAGTACATGCATGAAAATGTCATAACGAAACTTATTATTATGTATAATTAATATATGCTAATGAGAAACATTTAAAATGTTCACTTTTAATTATTTTAAACTTTAAAAGAATCTTTCTGGACTAATTACAATGGTCAAGTGGGGTAGAGACAAGTCTATTCAATAAATATTTATTGATCATCTATTATTGAAGATGCTGATAAAGTCCCTGTCTTCAAAGGGTTAGATTTTAGAAGCAAAATTGTTCCAGAAACAATTAGGGCTGGAAAGATGGCTCAGGGGTTAAAAGCACTGGCCTCACTTGCAGAGGAACCAGGTTCAATTCCCAGGACCCACATGGCAGCCATGGCAGCTAACAACCATCTGTAAATCCAGTTCCAGGGGATCTGATGCCCTCTTCTGGCCTCTGAAGGCACTGAGCACATGTGGTGAACTTACATGCAGGCAAAACATTCATACACATAAAATTAAAATAAATAAATAATGGGCTGAAGAGACGGCTCAGTGGTTAAGAGCACAGGTTGCTCTTGCAGAGGACATGGGTTCAAGTCCCAGCACCCACATGGCAGCTAACAACTGTCCTTAACTTTAGTTCCAGGGGATCCAATGCCCTCTTCTGACCTCCACTGGCATTGCACGACAGGGGTGCATTTACATGCACGCAGGCAATACACTCATACACATAAAATAATAAAAATAATAAAAAATAGACAATTTTTTTTAAAGAAGAGAGAATTTCACACACAAAGACAAAAAGACAGGATAGCTCAAGGCAGGATGGGTAGATAGTCACAGGCCGTTCAAGGGTGTTGGACTTGGTCCAGAGTGAAGAGTGATGTTGAGCTTTCCACACTTGAGAGGCCACTCTCAAGTATCCACTGGCACCATGGCAAAGGAAAGCAAGTGGCAGCCTGTGTGCCACATCCTCCACTCAGGTGGGGCTGAAGCCAGGGGAGGGTGAACCTAAGCTGCATGTCTGAACAGCTGTCAGAGACTGAGTGTGTCTGTCACTGACCGAATGCAGGAGCAGCTGGGTATATGTGTCTGCCTGAAGCCTCCTCACACCTTTATTAGCATCTATGAGCTGGCTCTGAATCAACAATAATAGTCCCTCAAGTGGGCCTGGCACCTCTGTCCATTTATATTTCATAAGAGATCTCTCCAGGTAGAGCCAGGCCTCCCATGCTATAGACAACAGTGTTAGTGGCTGACATTATTGTCTACGGTGTGAAGGTGCTGTGTAAAGACAAACTCACTGAGTAGATGCATCCCTCTTCTTACACATGAAAAGAGACCAACTGGTCACCCAAGGGCACTCAGATTGAAAAATCACAGATCTGGAACCAGAACCCTTTCCTTTTGGTTTTTCCTTTTTCTTTCTCTTTCTTTGTTTCTTTCTTTCTTTCTTTCTTTCTTTCTTTCTTTCTTTCTTTCTTTCTTTCTTTCTTTCCTTTCTTTCTTTCTTTTCTTTCTTTCTCTTTCTTTCAACTTTAAAAAAACATTTTATTTACCATTTTTCATTTTATGTATATGCATATATTGCCTGCATGTAGGTAAGTGTACCCGTGTCGTGCAATGCCCATGGCAGACAAAGAGGCTGTCGGATCCCCTGGAACTAGAGTCATAGACAGCTGTTAGCTGCCATGTGGGTGCTGGGATTTGAACCTGGGTTTTCTGCAAGAACAACCAGTGTTCTTAACTGCTGAGCCATCTCTCCAGCTCCCCTTTTGGTTTTTCTTTTCCTTAAGATAAGGTCTCCTGATGTAACCCTGGATGGCCTGGGATTCGCTATGTAGACCAGCTGGGCCTCAAACTTGCATTGATCCTCTTGCCCCTGCCCCCTGAGTGCTTGGCTTCAGAGTCCTTTTCTGCTGGTCTCCTATGCTAGTCTCAGGCTCCACAGCCTCTCCTTCCTCCTTTCATCTCTTCCCTTCAAGCTGCAAAGCTACTCAAACAGTGACCTGGTTCTGCTAGAACAGCCCCATCTCCTGAGCTCAAATTGTAGACTCGGCCCCATGACACCTATAACCCACACCCTGACTGCAGCCCAGCCTTGAGGGCAGGGTGGAAATCTTGGCTTCTGATGCTTGAATGCTTCAGGCTCCTGTCCACATCAAGCCCTGGTGCTCCCATAAATTTTTCCAGAGTGCGGACCCCTCCCACTGCCATCTGAGAGCCTTACTTGGTTAGAGCAGCCAGGGGAGGCAGGATCAGTGTACAGAGAACTCGGTAATAATCCCAGCGCAGGCAGCCCGGGCTGCTGTATAAAGACAGATTAAAAACTCATCGGGTTCAGATGAGGAAATAATTCAGCCGCTTGGCCACAGTGAGAAAGCCTGAGGCTGCAGGTGCTAGCTGCCAGGGATGGGAGCTCGGGCCCCTCTAAGTTCCACCCCCAGAGCCACCTTCCTTTGTTGCCTGCCTCGAATCCAAGGCTGACAAATCCCGGTCCCCCAGGGAGCAGTGAGTGGGAGGCAGGCTGGGGGAAGCCGAGAGCACAGTCATTGCCTAGCTCCACACCCTGGTTCATTTCCTCCGCAGCACTGAAATGATTTTGCTCATTTATCTGTTTATTTGCATACTGTCACCTCACCTAGACTGTATGCCCCAGGAGGCCCAGGGCTTGTTCATTTGTGTACTGAACTATCTCCTGACCCCTGAATGGAAAAGGGACTTACTTGTTGCGTGAACATGGGTTGGAATCCTGCCTCTTTCACATCCAGCCTGAAAGACCTCGCTGGGCGTCCCTTCTCTGAGCTGTAAAGTGGGCCCAGCATCCCCCGGAAAAGGGATCTCAGCCCAGCGCTGACTTCTAAGAAATGGTTTCCATTAAGGATTCGGTTAAACTTCAACCTGGTGTGGTGGCACACTCTTATTAATCCCAGCACTGGGGTGGTGGAGGCAGGAGGATCACAAGTTCAAGGTCATCCTTCCTACATACCGAGTTCTAGTCCAGCCTGAGATACTTGAGAATTCGTCTCATAAAAAATAAAATAAAATAAAATGGATTCTGTTAAAACTGCTTTTTTCCTGATTGAAACCGTGTCTGACGCTCGAGGCGCCATCAGGGGGCGCCATTGTGCAAGGCGCTGTCAGTGCAGCGCCTGCACTGGCTCCGGTGAGCTCGGCCAAGGCCGCCCCCACTCCCCGCCTCCACCTTGGGGGGTTACCTCCTCCCTCTCCGTCCGGTTCACACACCCACGCCAGCGCATGTCCAGCTCCAGAAAGTGTCTCTGCAGCCCTGCGCCCCTTCATCCCCGGCCCGGCCCAAACTCCTTCCGCCCATGCGGCCCCATATGCTGGGAAGAGCATCCCACTCCCCATCTGTCAAGCCGCTTCCTTGCACCGATCTCCCTCTCCGCCCCATCCCTTCCTCCAGGAAGCCCTTCCTGATTAACAGGACGGGTGAGCCTGCAGTGCCGGACGCTTGTTCCCAGCCACACTCTTCCTAAGCAGCGGCTTGTGTTGGGCTAGGGGCAAACTCAGCCTTGAGCTAGGGTTTGGGGACACGTGAGCGAACTCTATGCGCTTCAGATCGTGGGAAACTCTGGCAAGGCAGAGTGGCAGAGCCTAGAAGGACCCCGTTGTGCCAGGCCCGGGTGGCCGGGGAAATGGAGCTCAAGGCATCACCTGCCTTTCCGCAGGCCCGGCCGGGATGGGGGGGGGGGGGGGGGGGGG